>NC_059291.1:14695438-14720438 GCF_017591435.1 Portunus trituberculatus
AAAACATGATATTCAAAATGAACAATAATCTATTGCTCTGAATATTGTAATGTCTATTGTCGTGTTATTTTGAAAGTGCAATATTCCAAAATAAATAAATAAATAAATAAATACCTAGAATTCTGAAAGCTTGAACATCTATCATTTTAAAAGTTTGAACGCTAGGTAACCTTTTCAAAACCCAGTATTCTTAGAGCTTGCAAACCCAGCCAACCAGCGATGCACCGGCAGCTCGCTCTTCGCCTCGACGCGTGGGGTTCAGATTGAGAGTGTTTGGCAGCCTCGCGTCCCCCCGTCAGCAAAGGTCCCGGGAGAAATCACAGAGTCGGAGATCCTTTCCTCAGCCAGGATGAAACCCCGGCCAAGTATTCACTCCAGCCTCCTCCACCCTCGTCTTCCTATCCGTCCTCCTACTCCTCTTCCTCCTCCTCCTCGTCTTCCTCCTCCTCCTCCTCCTTGTGACCGCGTCTTCCATTGGTACCTTTCTCTCTTACTTGCCTCCTGCTCCATTTTCCGCTCCCTTGACGCCGGGACTGTCCCTCCTCGGGTATGAATGGGTGCGTCTCGTTTCCAAATGGAGCCGTGTCGCTGCCTTATCTTCTTTCTGGTGGGCTTGGTAAGCGTTCCCCTTATGCATTGCTTGGTTTAGCGGTAAGTATGAGGACTTACCCGAACTTCATTTAGCTAAAATGTTCTTTCTCACGTCACAGTCAGAATACAGTGATGTTTGGAAATTTAGTAACCTGCTGCATTAACTTCTGTATTTAGTGTTTTTTTCAAACCTGGAGTCTCAAATGCCCTTTGATCATATATCTAATGATCTCTTTAGAATCTAATACTCACCTAGTATAAGACTGTCGTAGATCAGAGATTTCAAATTGAAGTAGGTAACCACGTATTGTGAAAAGAAGTGGATAATATTACCAGACTAAACTTACTTTCTCCTACACCAATAAACAAACAAAAAAAAAAAAAAACCTAACACACCTTAGCATAATCCAGCGCCTTTTCCCTTTCCTTTTGCCTCTCGTCACAACACAACACACGGGTGGCCTAGTGATCCTGTCTGATCTTTCAGGTTTTAATACACCACCTACAGGCTCTCCTTCACTTCTTGTGCTGCGCCGCTTCCTTTATGTCGCGTCCAATAAGGATCCCGACCATTGTGATCAGCGCAGATCGTGTCTCCCGCGTGGACCGTATGGATTCCGGAGCCTTTGTCGCGTGTCCAGCCACCGTGGAGGAAAGGGAGAGGGGGTGAAGGGAGGGAAGGGCTAAGTGAAGGGCCGAAGGAGAAGAGCCGAGGGAAGGGCCGAGGCAGGCAGTGTGGGGCTTAATGACTGTATTCCTTGTCGTCTCGCTGGCTCGCTCACCGGAGTCTTTTCGTGTCTGCCAGTCTGTGTAGAGTAGCTATTTTCGTTCGAATCTTGCATTTGTGTCCGTGTGTGTGTGTGTGTGTGTGTGTGTGTGTGTGTGTGTGTGTGTTATTTTATCATTTGTACGTGATATATTTTTATTTTTAAGGACTTATCTCGTTACCATACATGTGTAATTATTCAAAGTCTGGGAGTTTTGTGTCCTTGTCGGTGGCATAGTGGATAAGGTGGTGAGCGTGGGATCGGGCAGACGTCCACGCGTAGGTTCGAATCCCACCACGTACAGCCTTAAAACACTTTGCCATTTGTCGAGTAGTTTAAAGTTACCTACATGTCACCATGATACCCAGGTTCTAGGTGGTTACACTCAAGATGAGCTTGGGCGGTGATATGGGCCCTAATATGGGTACCACTATAAATAAAATTGCCTGCGCCACTAATGGGCGGAAGCTGAACAGCGCTTCCCATACATACACTCTTCAAGTGTGCCTACAGGCGCTATACGCCTTACCGTAAAAAAAAAAAAAAAATTCTTATTCTATTTAAGTTATTAATTGATATCATCTTGCCGGACTGAGGCACTACTTACTCTTTTGGCGGTGGGATGGGTGAGAGCAGTAAGGTCCTGTAGATCCCAAGGGTTAAGGTGACTTTAGCGGCGGCGTGAAGATGTACATGCCAAATTCATCGATAAGGACTTAAGATTGAAATAAGTAGGTGTGTTTTAGACTGGGATTGCTATGTGCAGGCTGCTAATTCTTTTTATTTTCTGTTCATATGTTTTTTGGTCTCTTAGGAGCTTGAAATAACGTCACGTTAAGCTGTTACATTTAATCCTTTATTTTCGTTTATCCTTTATGGCTGTTAGGTTCTTGAAATGATGTTGAGGTAAAGTGTTATACGTAAGCTCTCTTTCCTGAATACTATTTGTGACTGTTAGAGGTTTGAAGTAACATAAAATTAAGGTTCTACCTGCAATCCTGCATTTTTTATGTTCCTTATTGTCTTTTGATGCTTGAAATAACGTTGAATTAAGTTGGTACACAGAAGATTCCTTGTGTAAACTTGCAATGGATTCTTGACTTCTTTACGGGCAAAGCGAGACAGTAGTTGGTGTGTAGGGAGCTTCCTGGACCAAGTCCTAACTGGTGCACGACGCTCCATCTCTCCCACCAAATAGAGTTACTGGTGATGTGATTTGCGCAACAGGTTTGTTGATGGGATGGCAGGTGGTACCTCTTTGAGTGACACTGTAGCACGCTGACTTCATGGAAATAGGAGATGCCTTGATCCCTTGCTGGCTGTATACGTAATGCTGTGTGGCTGTGCTGAACGTCATTCACTCGGTCTGTGAATGAATCGGTCAATCAGTCAGTTATCATTTAGAGTTTTAGATATTCAATCAATCAGTAGGTAAATTAATTAGTAAGTTTATCAAATAGTCAATCACCCAATCGTTCAAGTAGTCAATCGATTAGTCAGTGAAACAGTTGATTCAAATATGATAATTATAAAGATTTGTGTTTGATAAAAGAAAAAGTGCTCCTCTTGCATCACAAAATCATATTGGCACCTTTGGGTGGATTGAAGAAGGAATCGGCTATACTGGGGTCAAGGTGATGTGGATGTAAATATATTGCGATTACTGTGGATTAGTTATATAGAAACATGTACTTACCTACTCTGTCCAAACACGCACACAAATCTCTATATATACGTAACGTGCAGTTCTTTCTCTAGTCAATATGCAACAGTTAAAGGACTTCGAGATAATTGCGTGTTGAGAGAGAATATCAAGACCAACATATCAACTCCAAAATGTACGGGAAAAGGATGAAGGGAAGAAGCAAGAGTGAAGGCGAGAAGGCTGGAAGGAGAAGGGAAGGATCAATGCTAAAGGTGAGAAGGGAGGATTGAAAGCTGGAAGTGGAAGGGAAGAATGGACGGCTGGAGGAAGGAGAGAGAGAGAGAGAGAGAGAGAGAGAGAGAGAGAGAGAGAGAGAGAGAGAGAGAGAGAGAGAGAGAGAGAGAGAGAGAGAGAAAAGAATAATGTAAACAAAATAATAAAATAAATGCGACAGAGGAAAGAAGATAAGTAGGAAGATAAGAAATAGAAGGAGAAGGAAGAAGGAGGAAGAGGATGATGATGAGGAGGAGAAGGAAGAGGAAGAAGAGGAGCAGACCAAGGAAATGAGGGAATAGAAAACACTATTATAGGAAGGAAATGGGCAGAGGATGAAAGATTTCTGTGTGTGTTTGGGAGGAAGGGCTGCACAGATACTGGGTGAAGAAGAAAATTGTCTATTTTATCTTTCTCTGTGTATTAGGTTTTGTATTTCATAGTGATGGCAGGAAATACTCAAACTCACACATTTTCTGTTTGTTTGTCTGTCTGTCTGTCTATCTGTCTCTCTTTCACTTTTCTCTCTCGCTCTCTCTCTTTCTCTCTCTCTCTCTCTCTCTCTCTCTCTCTCTCTCTCTCTCTCTCTCTCTCTCTCTCTCGTTTTCATATGTATTTAGCATGAAGCCTAACATTACTGGCACAATTCACAGATGAAATATGAATGTTTCTAGTAATTTCGTAATAAAAATGTGCAAGTGGTACGAACATGTACACACATGCACGCTCTCGCTCTCTCTCTCTCTCTCTCTCTTTCTCTCTCTCTCTCTCTCTCTCTCTCACACACACACACACACACACACACACACACACACACACACACACACACCGCGTAGTGTAGTGGTTAGCACGCTCGACTCACAATCGAGAGGGCCGGGTTCGAGTCCCGGTAAGCGGCGAGGCAAATGGGCAAGCCTCTTAATGTGTGGCCCCTGTTCACCTAGCAGGAAATAGGTACGGGATGTAACTCGAGGGGTTGTGACCTCGCTTTCCCGGTGTTTGGAGTGTGTTGTGGTCTCAGTCCTACCCGAAGATCGGTCTATGAGCTCTGAGCTCGCTCCGTAATGGGAAGACTGGCTGGGTGACCACCAGACGACCGAAGATGAGGTGAATTACACACACACACATAGATAGACAGATAGATATATAGATATATATTTATTGACCACAAATGCACATACATAGGTACTGTACAAAGCATATTATTTTCATATCTATTTATCTTTAAAATATCGTTTCCTTATTAAAATATTGTTTGCAATTACCAGTCCGCAATTAGGCATTTCAGTGAAATTTTATATAAAAAGAAACCCAAAGCCGATAAACATCAAAATAAAAACTATACTAGATTATTATAACATGTGCATCTTAAAAATATCATGCAGGGAAAATATTAACTTCAAAGAAATTTCTAAAGTAAAGTAAACTCTAAACATACACACACACACACACACACACACACACACACACACACACACACACACACACACACACACACACACACACACACACACACACACACACACACACACACACACACACACACACACACACACACACACACACACACACACACACACACACACACCTATAGCAAGTCATTGCACTACAGTTTCCCTGAGTGAGTTATCATCCTACGTTTTATTATCCAGTTGAGGTGCAATGTAGCAAACGCTCCTCTTATCCTGTAATTCTGCCACACTTTGCTCACACTGTTCAGTCTTTATGCAGTCGTTTTTACGTTCCTCTTCTCTTCTGTTTCTTTCCTTTTATTCTTTAGTTCCCTCTTTCTCGCATGTATTTGTGCTTTTTTTTTATTATTAAAGTAAACAACTATCACATGAAGAGCCATAGATGATTAATTAAAAAAAATATGAGATGCTTTTATTTACGCTCAATTTCGTTTCATTTTCCTCGTCACGTCATGTCAAAGTTTTAAGTCACTTTGCTTAGATGATCACAAACTCACACGCTGTAGCCGTTCATTCAAACATTATACTTTTTGTAGTTTTTTTATGAATCTCATTCGTGAGAAACTTTGAAGTATACTTTTTGTAACTTCTTCACTGGTAGACATTTTTTTCCGTATTCAACTTACAACTTTTTTCACGTTTATTGTTGTACCACTTGCTCGAACAGTTTTGTAGGATAGAAAATAATGTATGTTATTTATGTTTTCAGTGTATCCATGCAAACAATATCAACAAATATCAACAAAGGAAAGCCATTACAAAAGAAAACCATATTTTGAAACTCACGGGTATATCTTTCACTTTTGACTCTTGCCACACTCCATGAACGCTACCACTGCATTCATATCCCATGGTGCAAAGAATACTTCGTGCCTCAGGACTCGGGGCTCGCAGTATCGCATCTCCATTCACAAAGCCTCACCAGTGTATCATTCTTCATCCTCCTCTGTTCCTCCGGCAGATAAGACACTCGATCATTCTGCAGCAGTCTGAGAGAGAGGGGCAGGCGTGGTAAATATTATTCAGTAACATACTACACTTCACTCTTTTCTATTTGGTGTGTGTTTCCTTAGTTTTAAGTTTGTTGACCTAGAGATCTAACGAATTTCAATAAGAGGTTATCAGCGGATCAAATTGTTTATGATTAAAGGAAGAGCATTTAACATAATAGGAATGTGTTTTCTCGCTAACTTGAGTCCTCCCTCTGGTGTACGGAGGATCTATCAATAGCCAGTTTTGTCGAGATTGTCATCGGATAAGAGGATGTAAGACTTGAGGGAGACGCGAAACAGTAGAAGAACGCACGACAGGAGATTGCTCACTCACCCAGACAGGCAAATCTATGCTCTTATTCCTTATGAGAGTTAGATACTAATACATTTACTAAATACAGACTCGTAAGGAACAAAGGATATGCTGCTGTGTTCTTCATTTCAGTAATAACAGTGATGGATTTTGACTACATGAGGGTACTGTGTTTGTCTTTGAAACCTTACAATGAGCTTAAGTCAGGAATTATTGGAGTTTAAAGAGTTACTAGTGGGAATTTCCAAGAGAGAGAGAGAGAGAGAGAGAGAGAGAGAGAGAGAGAGAGAGAGAGAGAGAGAGACTTAATAAGATTCTCCTCTTTGGCAGAAGCTGGATTTATACTTCGGTAATCTAACGTGGATTTTATGGCCTTGGGGGACTAAGGTAATGATGGGCCGTGTGTGTGTGTGTGTGTGTGTGTGTGTGTGTGTGTGTGTGTGTGTGTGTGTGTGTGTGTGTGTGTGTGTGTGTGTGTATGTGTGTGTGTGTGTGTTTTAAATGTTTTAAAGGATTGCTGAGTGTTTATTGTTTATTGCGTTAATCTGTACCTGTGGGTATTTGATTACAAGTAGCTTATGCTAAGTATACGATTTCTTTAATAAATACTCAGATAAGACTAATAACTGTGATGTTCAGGTTAAGTTGGACAAATGATTTAAGTTAACATGTATTTCTTGTCAGTTGTATTAATAATTTGTCAATAAACTACTACTACTACTACTATGTGTGTGTGTGTGTGTAAGACAACTCAAACTAGTGGCCAAGTGTACCAACGTGAGGAAAGGTAACGAGAATAACAACTAACCAGGAGAATGAAGGAAAATATTAGATAAAAGAGGAAGAGAAGGAAAAGGAGGAAATGGTGCAGGAAGAGGCTCAGGGTGAAAAATTCTGAGAACGACGAAGCAGGGAAGAGAGTGGACTAGATGGAGGAGAATATAAAGGTAGATGAGGAGGAAGAAGAGGAGAAGTAGGACTAGAAAGAGGGGAGACGAAGGCATGGGAGAACTAAATGGAGATGAGGGATAAAAAATAACATGAATAATAACAGTGAAAGGAATGGAGGAGGAGGAGGAGGAGGAGGAGGAGGAGGAGGAGGAGGAGGAGGAGGAGGAGGAGGAGGAGGAGGAGGAGGAGGAGGAGGAGGAGGAGGAGGAGGAGGAGGAGGAGGAGGAGGAGGAGGAGGAGGAGGAGGAGGAGGAGAAGGAAGAGGAAGAAGAAGAAGAAGAAGAAGAAGAAGAAGAAGAAGAAGAAGAAGAAGAAGAAGAAGAAGAAGAAGAGTAGGAGGAGAAATAGTAGTGATGAAAAATGTGGAGAGAAACCGGACCAAGAACAAGAAGAAGCAATAAGAAAATAGAACGAAATAACAACAAAAACAACAAGAAAAAACAAGAGGAGGAAGAACACGAAAAAGAAAAAGAAGTAGAGAAGGAGAAAGAAAACAATAAATAGCCATTCCCCAAAAAAAAAAAAAAAAAAAACTTAAGATCGGAGAAGGAAACTAAACACAGTAATACTAAGCAGAATCGGAACTAGAGTGTTACAAACTAGGAGTAGGAAATGAAAGAGGCGGAAAGGTGTGAAGAATGAAAGAACCTGCAAAGAAGAGGAGGAGGAGGAGGAGGAGAAGGAGGAGGAGGAGAAGGAGGAGGGGGAGGTGGAGGAGGAAGAAGAGGAGGAGAAGGAGGAGGAGGTGGTGGAAAAGGAGGAGGAGGAGGAGGAGGAGGGGAGACTTACCTGGTGTGGCTGTGGATTATGACGAAAACGGCGACGGAGAGAAGCGGAGGCCTCGTCGCTCCTCATTTACATAGAACGGCAATCACGGTGTCGCTGGAAGAGCCATAAGCATCCATCAGGAGGCTGTAATGGCCAATTCGCGGCTCAATGACGAACTGCAATCATTATAGGGTCATCCACGCGTGTCACCAGGTAATGGATGGCACCCTTAGCATTCCAGGGGTCAAAGAGAGGAGGGAAGGCAGGGTAGAGAGACTCAAGGGGCAGGAATGATTGGAATGACCCGTGTGAGTTACAGTGAGGGGAAAAGTGTTTAGGTCAGTCTCTTCTGCGTTCAGTCGTCTCCTTTTGATAAAGCCTATCATGATTCATCTTAACTCTCTCTCTATCAACACATTCAGGGCCTTGGCGTGCGTGGAATGTTTTTGACGCCATGATAGTATTTTTTGTATAGCTCTGGATGATATATTTTGCTCTCATCTCATCTTATTGGATTGTTTCATGTTACCAAGGCGCTTCTTGGCTAATATATACGTTGACCTATAAATACTCACCTATTAACCCACTCAACAGGAAATGAGTTTTGTTTAGAATGTCATGAGAGGATTTAACAAAATATTAAGTTGCAATGAAATAGATTGACAGGCAGAAAGATTGATTGGTGAACATATATATATATATATATATATATATATATATATATATATATATATATATATATATATATATATATATATATATATATATAGATAGATAGATAGATAGATAGATAGATAGATAGATAGATAGATAGATAGATAGATAGATAGATAGATAGATAGATAGATAGAGAGAGAGAGAGAGAGAGAGAGAGAGAGAGAGAGAGAGAGAGAGAGAGAGAGAGAGAGAGAGAGAGAGAGAGAGACTTACTCAGACAGAGAAACGCAATACATTAAATCCGATTTAAAAAAGAATCAGGTATAGTTATAATAATTTTCCGTAGAAAAAAATAAAAGCTCAACTGTTTCTCTTCGTCAATCACTCCTAAGCGACCCCGAGGCGAGAGGAACGAAAGAAAACATGCACATAAATAGCAAGAATAATAGAAAAAAGAAATGCACATAAATAGAGAGAAATAAATACGTGCGATGATATTTCATTACTGTGCTAAAAAGAAGAAGCGGTCTCGATGTGACTAATGTATTAAATATTTCAGCTTAAAAATTCAATTCATATCGACAGCATAGATTCAATAATTTACATATAAATCACACACTACGCCATCTCTCTCTCTCTCTCTCTCTCTGGCATTGACCTTGATCCTGCCAGCAAAGGTCACGTCAGGTCAGAAAGGTCACGTCAGAAGAACATGAACTAAAATCCATAAAATGTGTGTGTGTGTGTGTGTGTGTGTGTGTGTGTGTGTGTGTGTGTGTGTGTGTGTGTGTGTGTGTGTGTGTGTGTGTGTGTGTGTGTGTGTGTGTGTGTGTGTGTGTGTGAATTTTTTTATGGATTCATTTGATTTCTCTACCTGACTTTTGCGTTGGTGCTGTGTTATTGATTTCTAGCTATCATGTATCTTACAGTGATTTTATGTAAGATCAGTAAATGCACACTTTCTCTCTCTCTCTCTCTCTCTCTCTCTCTCTCTCTCTCTCTCTCTCTCTCTCTCTCTCTCTCTCTCTCTCTCTCTCTCTCTCTCTCTCTCTCTCTCTCTCTACACTATATCACGCCAAGTTTTAATCGTATTCTCCACAGTGAAGGGGAAGGAGAATGTTAGACCAGAAACTCTCTCTCTCTCTCTCTCTCTCTCTCTCTCTCCTTTTGATTCTCATATCTTCTTCTTCCTTTTTCTCTTTGCTTCCTACTCGTATTCCTTCGCAGAGTCTCATAAGTTTTGCACCCTTTTCGTCTTTCGATACTCTCCCCTCTCTTCCTTCCATTTCTCTCCTTTGTACTCTTCCTCTTTGCTAATTAGTGCGGAGGTGAGGTGAGAAAGACGCGAGGGGAGGAAGTGTGCACGATTGCCTCGGGGTAAATAGGAGATGATCACGGGTACTCTATAAATATACGAACGTTAGAAGAAAGAAGTTTACGAGCAGTCAGTTGGATATGTGAGTAAATTGACTGTACGTTGAGAGAATGGATGGATGAATGGGTGGCTAGGTCGATAGGTGTGTAGTGTGCTGAATGAATAGATGGCTTGCAAGGTGTACTGAATGAACAACTAACTAAATGATTGAGAATGATAATGTGAATCGTTTTTTATATACTTATTTTGTAATTAAAACCTTATTTGGCATGGCATAGAAGGTGAGGCTAATGAATGTTTTTGCAAGGATGCCGTAGAATAGACAGACACACCACAGATATAACTCTAAAGTGTTGGATAAAGCACTTTGCCTGCCCTAATTTTTTTTCATGCAGGCTGGTAACATCTATGCCTTTCAACAATCATTAATTCATTCTTTCACCCGTATCTCACGAGTATACATGATGAAGAAAGCGTCTGTCATTTGAACGCTGATGTCATTGTAAATTAGCTGATTGTAAGAAAATTACGCTTACAGTATAATGAACGTAAATTATGTATAGAAAAAAATATATAGCAGCGCAATTCGTCAAAATATTAATATTAATAAAGAAGAAGAGTATATGAATGAAACTAGAAAATAGCGGTGAAAGATTAAACATACATACAACTATATTAACTGTCAGTATCTTAACATGTTTTTTTTTAGTATACTATGAATTTCACCAGAAGTCTTATGCATATTGAGCTCAGGTGAATATTTTCTTGTTTTTAAGGTTTTAGAAATAATATTATGTATGAAGTTCATCATCCGAGAGAGAGAGAGAGAGAGAGAGAGAGAGAGAGAGAGAGAGAGAGAGAGAGAGAGAGAGAGAGAGAGAGAGAGAGAGAGAATATCAGAAGGAAGCAAACGCAATAAGGACACGTGTATCAATTAGCATGAAGGAGAACGAGCAGAAGGACAAGGAGGAAGAGGAAGAGGAGGAGGAGGAATAGGAGGAGGAGTTGGAAGAGGAGAAGGAGGAAAAGGAGGAATGAGAAGAAGAAGAAGAAGAAGAAGAAGAAGATGAAGATGAAGAAGAAGAAGAAGAAGAAGAAGAAGAAGATGATGAAGATGATGAAGAAGAAGAAAAGGAAGAAGAGGAAGGAAATAAAAAAAAGTTACAGGAACAACAAGCGGGAAGAAAAATAAAAGTAAACAAACATGAGATGAAATTTGAAAAGAAAAAAAAAAGGAGAACGAATTTTAAGACAAGAGCAACTGCTGACTTCGTACACACACACACACACACACACACACACACACACACACACACACACACACACACACACACACACACACACATCCAATTTCATATTAGCGCCTTGTCTTGTTTACGAGTTCTGTCTTGCGCTAATAACATGAATGAAAGGCAGAAACAGACAAGCTCATCGGACCTCGAAGTTTTTGTGTGCTTAGATCAGTAGAGAGAGAGAGAGAGAGAGAGAGAGAGAGTTACACAAATCCTTGCAGTATTAGATGGGAATGTAAAGTTGAAGTTGTGATGATAACAAGATTATAAGAGAAAATATTGGTCCTATTCGTTTGTCTTCATGAAGTTTGAAGAGTTGTTTTGTTATGTATATTTCACTCCTTTGTTCCGGTGAATGTGGAACTCGCTGCCTGTTTCTGTACTTGAACTCTACTGTAAATCAAATCACACTGTGTTAGCATTGTACTGGAACATCACTGGGGATTAAAGTGACATTTTATTCAATCCTTCTTTAGAGGGGAAAGATAAATCCGTAATCATCTTATACTTTTTATAATATTTTCTTCTTATTATGCTTATTTTTTTTCCGTAAACGACAACGTAAGAGGTATTTTTGCCCTATTTTTAGTGTCCTTAGCCACACTTCTTCACGTGCAAGAGAGAAGTACAAAAAGATAATTATGATACTGGTGGAAAAAGGTTGATAATGATGCCTTTGTGTAGCATTACGCCCACTATGTACCTCCTGAGCATTACAGTTTGCGTCGTAAGAAAAAAAAAATATAAGAACCTTTTGTGTGTGTTCTCGTTATATGAAAAAAAAAATAATAACTTTGTACATCTAGGAAGCCCAAGAGGGAATTTTTATTGTTTTCCTTATAGTTTGTTCTCGTGTGTGTTTGTGTATGTTTGTGTTTTGTAAGTTTGTTTATTTGGGTGTGTGCGTCAGTGATTGGTTTTGTCAGGGAAAGAAATGGACAGTTCGAGAATTGTTAACTTGAGGGTAAAGGAAAGGAAAGTCTCGAGTTTTCTTTCCTTCCATTCTTTCCTTTCTTTCCAAATTTTGCTGATGTGTCGCCGCCGAAGGAGGAGAGGAAAGTTAACGTGCGTGTGTGTGTGTGTGTGTGTGTGTGTGTGTGTGTGTGTGTGTGTGTGTGTGTGTGTGTGTGTGTGTGTGTGTGTGTGTGTGTGTGTGTGTGTGTGTGTGTGTGTGTGTGTGTGTGTGTGTGTGTGTGTGAGTGTGTGTCCTGGTTTTTTCATTAGAATCTTACACGTCTTCTTTTAATCTTAAGGAAAAGGACACACACACACACACACACACACACACACACACACACACACACACACACACACACACACACACACACACACACACACACAGTTAATCAGAGACGTGTTCAGGAAGTATCAATAAAACCTTCCATCCTTTTCTACGATTTCTTTTTTTTTTCATAGCTGCTGAAAGAGACAAGCGAGGGGACGGCGGCGGAAGTCAAAGGTTCAATTACGTCAAAAAGAGGAGGAGGAGGAAGAAGATGAAGAAGAGGTACAGGAGGAGGAGGAGGAGGAGGAGGAGGAGGAAGGCTTTATTCATCACAAAATTCCATACTTACATACAGAGAGAGAGAGAGAGAGAGAGAGAGAGAGAGAGAGAGAGAGAGAGAGAGAGAGAGAGACGTGGGAGGAGTAAAGGAAGGAGAGAGATATAGACAGAGATGTTAAGTGGAGACCAAAGGAAGGAATGGAAAGAGGCAAGGAGGCAAGGAAAGGAGGAAGGGAGGGAGTGGGAAGATTGAATTTTGAGTGGAGGGGAAAAAAAAAACGCCAGATTTCGGGTAGGAATTGAAAGGAGGTGAAGGTTGAAAGGGACACAGAGAGAGAGATATTGGATTTGGGAAATGTCTGATGTCGTTAAGGGAAGGGAAAGGTAATGTTTAGAGACAAACGATGAAGATATGTGTTACAGAATGAGGAGGAAGATGGGGAAAGAAGGAGGGAGGGAAGAAACAAGAAGAGGAGGAACAGACGGAGGTAGTTTTTGATCCATATATTCTCTCTCTGTGTTCTTTCTTATCGTGTTTTCCAGAACGCTTAGTTGATCTTCTTTTTTCTTCTCTTTGCCTTTCCTTGGTCTTGTTCTTTTTGTTCTTGCTCCGGGTCGTACTTTTTTGTTTGTTTTTTGGCATTGTTTTACTTTTTCAATTTTCCTGTTTTCTTTTATTTTCATTATTTTCTTGTTCTATTTTTCCTTTTCCCTTTCCTTTCCTCCTTCTCTTTCTCTTGCTACAACAACAGCAACAACAACAACAACAACAACAACAACAACAACAACAACAACAACAACAACTACTACTACTACTACTACCAACACCAACTCCACCGCCACCGCCACCACCACCACAACACCCACCAGCAACCTTACCATTTCCTGCTTCACTTCCTTCTCCTCCTACACACTCTCCTACTTGAACAAAGAAAAACACGTGATTCCATCCTTCACTCTTCCCACTACGTCCTTACTCCTTCCTTTTTTTTCCTGTTCTTCCTTCTTCCCCTTTCCAGCCTCAAGGAGTTAACCTGAGCGAATAACATCCTTTCCTCGTAACTTTTTGACTCCCACAACGACACCTGATAAAAGACAGAAGGGTTTTACAGTGAGAGGAGTGAATGGGTGTGTGGTTGAGTTGTTAAGTGGATGGGTGAGTGAGAGAGTTTGCTTTGTTATTCATGATTTTCTGTATGTGTGTGTGTGTGTGTGTGTGTGTGTGTGTGTGTGTGTGTGTGTGTGTGTGTGTGTGTGTGTGTGTGTGTGTGTGTGTGTGTGTGTGTGTGTGTGTGTGTGTGTGTGTGTGTGTGTGTGTGTGTGTGTGTGTGTGTGTGTGTGATCCATTTGTGTGATGTGTGTGTGTGTGTGTGTGTGTGTGTGTGTGTGTGTGTGTGTGTGTGTGTGTGTGTGTGTGTGTGTGTGTGTGTGTGTGTGTGTGTGTGTGTGTGTGTGTGTGTGTGTGTGTGTGTGTGTGTGTGTGTGTGTGTGTGTGTGTGTTCAGGTTCAAGTTCAAGTTCAAATAGTTTATTGCCATGAACATTTCACACTGTCTCTACAGTCTACATACATTATTACATATCCTATGGTATAGTCTGCAGAGAAAAACTCGACAGCAGACCTAATAACTAAACAAGGTAAACTAAATATACTTCATCCATGAGAAACTTAATAAAAAATGAAAAAAATTACATCCCTACAAACAAATTTAGTATATACTTGAACCTAAGTAATACATTATACACAAAACTAACTAAATCCATATATATATATATATATATATATATATATATATATATATATATATATATATATATATATATATATATATATATATATATATATATATATATATATATATATACCTACATACACATACATACACACATATAAACACATAGTACATATACATATACACACATATGCACATACACATACACATACACATATACATGCACATATTTTTTTTTCTTTTTACGTAGGGAAGAGGGCCAGCCAAGGGCAAAAAGAAGAAAGTTAGAAAAAGGCCCACTTGAGCGCTGGCTCTCCAAAGACTTCAAAAAATGTCAAAACCGTCAGCTAGAATTAGGGGAGCAAATGCCTCGATACCTCCCTCTTAAAAGAAGACAAGTTGTAGGAATACGGAAATACAGATGCAGGGAGGGAGTTCCAGAGTTTACCAGTGAAAGGGATGAATGATTGAGCGTACTGGTTAACTCTTGCATTAGGTAGTTGGACAGAATAGGGATGAGAGGAAGAAGAAAGCCTTGTGCAGCGTGGCCGCAGGAGGAGGGAGGCATGCAGTTAGCAAGATCAGTAGAACAGTTACCATGAAAATAGCGATAAAATATAGAAAGGGATGCAACATTTCGGCGGTGAGAAAGAGACTGAAGACAGTTAGTCAGAGGAGGGAGTTGATGAGACGAAGAGCTTTCGATTCCACCCTATCAAGCAAAGCTGTGTGACTGGAACCCCCAAACATGCGAAGAGTACTCCATACAGGGACGGATAAGGCCCTTATACAGAGTAAGCAGTTGGAGGGGCGAGAAAAACTGTCGGAGACGCCTCAGAACACCTAATTTCATAGAAGCTGTTTTAGCAAGAGATGAGATGTGAAGTTTCCAGTTAAGATTATGAGCAAAGGACAGACCGAGGATATTCATTGTGGAAGAGGAGACAGTTGAGTGTCATTGAAGAAGAGGGGATAGTTGTCTGGAAGGTTGTGTCGAGTTGATAGATGGAGGAATTGAGTTTTTGAGGCATTGAAAACTACTAGATTTTCTCTGCCCCAATCGGAAATCTTAGAAAGATCGGAAGTCAGGCGTTCCGTGGCGTCCCCGCGTGATCTGTTGATTTCCTGAAGGGTTGGACGTCTCTGAAAGAACGTGGAAAGATGTAGGGTGGTATCATCAGCGTAGGAGTGGATAGGGCAAGAAGTTTGGTTAAGAAGGTCATTAATGAATAATAGAAAGAGAGTGGGTGACAGGACAGAACCCTGAGGAACACCACTATTAATAGGTTTAGGAGAAGAACAGTAGCCGTCTACCACAGCAGCAATAGAGCGGTCGGAAAGGAAACTTGAGATAAAGTTGCAGAGAGAAGGATAGAAGCTTTATGCCAGACTCTATCAAAAGCTTTTGATATGTCTAACGCAACAGCAAAAGTTTCACCGAAATCTCTAAAAGAGGATGACCAAGACTCAGTAAGGAAAGCCAGAAGATCACCAGTAGAGCGACCTTGACGGAAGCCATACTGGCGATCAGACAGAAGATTGTGAAGTGACAGATGTTTGAGAATCTTCCTATTCAGGATAGATTCAAAAACTTTAGACAAGCAAGAGATTAAAGCTATAGGACGGTAGTTTGAGGGGTTAGAACGGTCACCCTTTTAGGAACAGGCTGAATGTAGGCGAACTTCCAGCAGGAAGGAAAGGTAGAAGTCGATAGACAAAGTTGGAAGAGTTTGGCCAGGCAAGGTGCAAGCACAGAAGCACAGTTTTTGAGAACAATAGGAGGGACCCCATCAGGTCCATAAGCCTTCCGAGGGTTTAGGCCAGCAAGGGCATGGAAAACATCATTACGAAGAATTTTGATTGTAGACATGAAATAGTCAGAGGGAGGAGGAGAGGAGGACAAGCCCAGAATCGTCCAAGGTGGAGTTGTGAGCAAAGGTTTGAGAAAAGAGTTCAGCTTTAGAGACAGAAGAGATGGCAGTGGTGCCATCAGGATGAAATAAAGGAGGAAAGATGAAGAAGTGAAGTTATTTGAGATGTTTTTGGCTAGATGCCAGAAGTCACGAGGAGAGTTTGAGTTTGAAAGATTTTGACATTTCCTATTTATGAAAGAGTGTTTGGCAAGTTGAAGAACAGACTTGGCATGATTCCGGCATACACACACACACACACACACACACACACACACACACACACACACACACACACACACACACACACACACACACACACACACACACACACACACACATATATATATATATATATATATATATATATATATATATATATATATATATATATATATATATATATATATATATATATATATATATATATATATATATATATATATATATATATATATATATATATATATATATATATATATATATATATATATATATATATATATATATATATATATATATATATATATATATATATATATATATATATATATATATATATATATATATATATATATATATATATATATATATATATATATATATATATATATATATATATATATACATACATACATACATACATACATACATACATACATATATATATATATATATATATATATATATATATATATATATATATATATATATATATTCCAGCTCTCATTCATACACACAAAATATACCCATACACCATAATACACCTCATTCGTACTATAAAGTCTAAGTTTCCACTGCATGTGCCTGTTCAGCGAGAAAATATTTCTTTATTCTATATTTAAAGCTACTCAGAGTAAAACAGTTTTGGTTTTGCTTTATTTCATTAGGCATCGAGTTCCAGACGTCCGGACCAGAACACAAAAGAGAATTGCGAAACAAAGTTGTTCTAAAAGATGGACATACAAGGTTCACTTGGTTCCTTCTGGTGTTATGAACATGATCTTGTACTGTAAAGATATCATCATTATTTTGTAATAATTGAATATAATAATCAAAATGAAATATTTGTGTATATATGGAACTTGCAACAATCCTAAAGATGAAAAAAAAATGTTTAGTTGAATCATATTTTTCTTGAACGTTAATACTCTTAAAATAGCTTTCTGAGATTTAAAGATGTTATCCAGAAATGATGGCCAAGTTGAATCCCAAACAGATATACAGTACATGATTTTAGAATAGCATAATGTGTAGTACAGAGTTAGGATTGCTTCAGTCGTAAGCTTATGACGAATTCTGTAGAAAATTCCGCATGTTTTAGATAGATTCATACAAACTTGTGAGATGTGATTCTTCCAATTTATATACTCATCAATTATCACCCATAAGAATTTGGTTGACCGGACACGATTTACAATTTTGTCATCTATAATTACAGGATCTAAATTAAGTGTTAATGATCTGTTCTGAAATAGCATAACGTGGATTTTATCAATATTTAGTTTAAGCTTGTTAGCTTTTATCCAGTTGTTTACATGAATGGCTTCCTGGCATAGTTTGGTGTGTAGGTTTGTAATATTATTGTCAGTGACTGTAAAACTTGTATCATCAGCAAACTGGATGAAAGCCGCATTAGTATTTGCATTATTAATGTCATTTATATATATTAGGAATAAAATAGGGCCTAAAATTGAACCTTGTGGGACACCTTGTTTGATAGGCTTATAATCGGAATAGACCTCGTTACAAAAAAATAGATTGTTTACGATTAAATACGTAGCTCTTTAACAGGTCATTAGCTGGTCCCCTTATCCCTTTATTGTTTAGTTTATCAAATAAGATATTGTGATTCAGCGAGTCAAAGGCTTTGGTAATGTCTAAAAAGATACTTGCAACATATGATTTCTTAGCTAGTTCAGAAAACAAAGTAGATACAAAATGTAAAAGAGCAGATTGAGTTGACCTGTTTTTTCTAAAACCATATTGACTGTGAGATAACAAGTTATTACCTTCAAGGTAATTGTTTAGCCTGTAAGCAATTGCTTTCTCAAAAACTTTACTAATTGATGAAAAAATGGAGATCAGTCTGTAATTATTGATATTCAATTTACAACCAGATTTATGTATAGGAATAGCTTTACCTATTTTTAATTTATTGTTGAAATGATACATCAATTATATGAGTGGGAGGAGGCGATATAACTTCAGAAGATCGTTTTAATATAACAACTGTTATTTCATCATACCCTACTGCGTTTGATTTTAATGAGTGTATATAAGTTTTAATTTCACATTCATTACATGGATAAAAATAAATTGAGTAATCTGTAGAGTTACCAAAATAATCTTTAGGTATAATTTAAGTCATCATAAAACACGTTATTATCAACAATGTGTGTGTGTGTGTGTGTGTGTGTGTGTGTGTGTGTGTGTAATTCACTGTTTGATCTGCTGCAGTCTCTGACGAAACAGCCAGACGTTACCCTACGAAACGCTCAGAGCTCATTATTTCTGATCTTCGGATAGGCCTGAGACCAGGCACATACCACACACCGGGACAACAAGGTCACAACTCCTCGATTTACATCCCGTACCTACTCACTGCTAGGTGAACAGGGGCTACACGTAAAAGGAGACACACCCAAATATCTCCACCCGGCCGGGGAATCGAACCCCGGTGTGTGTGTGTGTGTGTGTGTGTGTGTTTGTGTTTGTGTGGGAGGGGGTTGTTTAAAAGAGTGCTCTCTCTCTCTCTCTCTCTCTCTCTCTCTCTCTCTCTCTCTCTCTCTCTCTCTCTCTCTCTCTCTCTCTCTCTCTCTCTCTCTCTCTCTCTCTCTCTCTCTCTCTCTCTCTCTCTCTCTCTCTCTCTCTCTCTCTCCGGAGAAAATAAGGACAGGAAACAATAAGACAAAAAAAAAAAAAATGGAAAAGAAAGGAAGAGAATGGTGAAAGTCGCTAGAGAAACCTTAACAAACAAGGTAATGAATGCAAAAGAAAAATCATAAGGGAAGGTTACGAGAAGCCATCAGACCTACACGTGGCATACCTTTTATAAAACATACCTATCTACCAACACACACATTGACACACACTCACACGGAACATACCTGGCCATTTCCACCTGTCATTCCTATGTAAAAAATGCAATGTGCTCACCAGGGCTCGAACCTGGGACCTTCTGTGTGTCAGACAGATGTGATGGCCACTACACCATGAGCACTTAAGAGTATATTAGTAAATGATCAAGAAGAAGAAGCAGCAGAAGAAGAAGAAGCAAAGAAGGTGATGATAATAGTACTGAAGAAAAAGAGGAAGAGACGAAGGAGAAGGAAAAGTGCAACAGTAAGAAAATAATATTGTTTTTGTTTCGGGTATGTGTATTCCTCTCTCGTTCTCTCTCTCTCTCTCTCTCTCTCTCTCTCTCTCTCTCTCTCTCTCTCTCTCTCTCTCTCTCTCTCTCTCTCTCTCTCTCTGTCCAAAGCTTCAACACAATCCTAATTTCTTCCCTCGTACCTTTGAGACATTGTTCCATCTTTAGTCGTGAATCATCTTGAAACGTGCTCAGGTCTTTGTCAAGAGCTATCCGGGAGAGGATCGAAGAGGCGGAGTGGGTAAGGATGAACCAAGATGTCGATGATTGTTATAGTCCACAAGAGGCTACTTTTGTTGTACATTTAGGGGGTCAGGGGGATTAGTATTACCATATTATAATCAGTCACATATAAGGATTAGAAATGTGTCCAAATATCAGATTGTCATGAAGAAAAAGAAGAAAAAGAACAACAACAACAACAACAACATCAACAACAACAAGAACAACAACAACAACAACAACAACAACAACAACAGCAACAACGACAACAACAACAACAACAACAACAACAACAACAACAACAACAACAATAACAGCAGCAGCAGCATCACCATCACCAACAACAACAGACTAGAAAGAAGAAATTAACGAAGGAGCGTTTATAACTAAAAAGCAGAATGGAGGAGAGGCACGTGAAGGAAACAGAAAGGAAAGAAAAATGTATCAACGGATGTTTTGAAAGACATTTGAATGGGAAACAAGATACACGGGCAAGTAACGCATTTATCTTTCACGCAGTACACGGATAGACACTCACCGAGGTTTAGTGGAATGGAACTGTAACACACCTTTCTGAAAAATGATAGCGACTGAAAGAAAAACAAACAAAAATAAAAGAAAGAAAGAATAAAACGTAGGCTATAACTTTACCTGGATTCCCTTCTTTAGGTAATATATTTCATTGGTTTTTCAATTGTAAATAAAATAAATCTAGTTAGAAATCTGATTAACTGATCATTGCAAAAGTACGTACACATTTAGAAGGGAATGTCCAAGTATACATTAAAACTATTCAGTAAACTATGATAATCGCATCTAGTGATCTGGTTGAAGGCGGTTGACAAAGTTAACAGATCCCTCAGGAACGCCACAGAACGCCTGACTTCTGATCCTTCCAAGATTTCTGATTGAGACTTAGTTCCTCCATCTATTAACACAACACAATCTTCCAGATAACGGTCTACTTTTCACTGACACTCAACTGTTCCCCTCTTCTGCACTGAATGCCCTCGGTCTGTTCTCTACTTATAATAAAACTAGAAACTTCATATCTCATCTCTTGCTAAGACAGCTTATATGAAGTTGGGCGTTCTGAGGCGTATGCACCAGTTTTTCACAACCCTCAACTGTTAATTCTGTGCAAGGGACTTATCCGTTCATTGCATGTGTGGGGGTTCATTCACACAATTTTGTTATATAGGGTGGAATCTAAAGCTTTTCGTCTCATTAATTCCTCTCCTCTAACTGACTTCCTTCAGCCTGTTTCTCACCACCGGAATGCTGCATCTCTTGCTATCTTATGTCGCCATTTTCATACCAACTGCTTTTCTGATCTTGCTAACTGCATGCCTCCCCTCCTGCGGCCTCGCTGCACAAGACTTTTTTCTGTTATGTCCACCTCTCTATTGCAAAAGTTAACCAGTAGTCTCTATCATTCACACATTTCTCTAGTAAACTCTGGAATTCCCTACCTATTTTTGTATTTCCATTTTCCTGTGACTTGACCTCACTTAAGAGGGACGTTTCAAAATATTTATCCCTTTCCTTTGTGTAACTCTCTTAGACTTACACGGGGACAAGCATTCTAAGTAGCCTTTTTTTTACTCTTTCTTTGCCTTTGGCCAGCTTTTCCCTCGTATATAAAAAAATGTTCTTGGTTTGTTTTACTTGAGTTATGTGAAGGCTTTACCTTTTTGATCTTTCTGGCATCTGATTGTACTTTTTTTCTCTCTTTATATTGTCCTTGTTCAGTGTTTCTCTCCCCTTAAAAGAAAGAGGCTGAGAAGTGAAGATTGCGTATATAAATTTAGTTAATGAAAGAATGAATCATATCCGTGAGCGTGTTCTTCATGTTAAATGATTCATATGCATTTTTGTTAGATGAATGTATCTATGGATGGATGGAGTGACAGACTGGTGAATGGATAGATGGAGTGTTAGGAATGATAAACAAGATAAAAAAACACTAGTTATATTAAGAAGAGCTAAGAAGAGAATGAAATAAACAAACCTAACAATAAATACAAGCTGGAGCACTTTACTACACACACAGACAGCATCACAAATTTAGTGAGGCGATGGTCCGTGGTGTAGCTGGGATGGACAAGCACACAGACAGAGGAGGTCCCTGGGGAGGCGGCAGGAGGCAGGAGGCAGGAGGTGGCAGGCAGGGAGGCGGTTACGAGCTAAGCCTTTGAGTGTCCGACGCTTGGCTGTGAAGGTTAGTTGACCAGAACATTGAGAACATTGGGAACATCAGGAACATTGGAACATTGCCCAGTATCACCCATGTAGTCTCGATCCCAGGGCGCCTTTGATGTTAAGCCTCATGAAGGTCTTGTTGGCCTTAAGCTGCATGACTCTCCCAGGAACGCCGTTTGCTCTCCCCGCCGCGTTTCATCTTTGCTGAGGAGAGATATCGAGTCTTTGGTGAACTATTGTTAGAACAGGTGAAGGTTGAGTTGTTTGTTTATCATTCTGCGATGTGAGATTTTTGTGTAAGTTTTTTTTTTTATTTTGTGTGTGTGTGTGTGTGTGTGTGTGTGTGTGTGTGTGTGTGTGTGTGTGTGTGTGTGTGTGTGTGATTCTCTTTATTTTGTTTAAAGTGTCCATGAGTTTATTCTTGGGGGAAGTCAAGATTTACCAATTTGTTTCCTCTTTCATGGCTTGTTTGTATTATTATTTGTGTGTGTATGTTTTCTATACATGATTGCTTGTAATTCTCGTAGTTTTCTTTGAAAAAAATTATCACTTCCCTGTTATTATTAGAGCTTTTTTGTTCATCTCCTTCTTGGCCTTCATATCTGATTACGTATTTCTGCCTGCATTGTGTATCATATCTGCGTGTTTGTGTGCTTTGTAATTCATGTATTTCCATTCGTATTTGTTTGTGGTTTGTCATATCTGTGTCTGCTTGGTTCGAAAATCACTGTTTGGAATTCGAACTTTCAGTATCTAAAACACAAAGAAATATCACTGTCCATTTAGTCAAAGGCGTCCCTCTCCTTCCAACGTCGAGCGTGGCTCGTCGATGCGGCAGCAGACGGAGAAGAGGGAAAGGCAAAGTATACTAAAACTGTTCTATTTCTGGTACACTTCTCTCTCTCATTCTGCTCGTATGTTCTGGTAAAGGAAAGTCTGTGTTATATATTGTTAATTCATGTGCGTATTTATTCGTTAATATATTAATCTATTTATTTTTGTTATAGTGTATTGATGGGTTCAGTGTTTATTTTTACCAACTCAGTTATTCTTTGTCTCTGCACTGAAGTCACTGAATTCTTTATCTGTTTTCATTAATCGTAGTCCGTTTTTTGTTTCCTTTCACAAATCCTCTATTTTCTCTTTTATGCAGAACACACTTCCGCTCTCTCTCTCTCTCTCTCTCTCTCTCTCTCTCTCTCTCTCTCTCTCTCTCTCTCTCTCTGTCTCTCTCTCTCCTTTCCCAAACGCAAACACACATCTCCAATGGAAATAAATTGAGGCAGTGCAGATAAAACGCCTGGCAACTTTTTTTGTACAATGACATCAGAGGTGTGTGCGTAAGAGGGATAGAGAGAGAGAGAGAGAGAGAGAGAGAGAGAGAGAGAGAGAGAGAGAGAGAGAGAGAGAGAGGGGTGATAGAAAAAGGTTTATGGTGCATGAAGGTAAGAAAAAGAGGTGATATTTGTGGTGCGAAGTGTGTGAAAGGAGAAACATGATTAAAGGTTATGCTAGAATGTTTTGTATGGGGAGAGAAAGAGAGAGAAAGGTGATGGAATATGTATCGATCAAAAACAGTCTTTGCGGTGTATGGGAAGCAAGGTTTAAGAGATGATGTGTGATATTATAGAGGGTATGGTGTGTATGAAAGTGGGTTCCTGGTAGATGCATGAGGCTCTGAATAAGGTCATGTGTAGAGTACAGGGTAAAGGGGGGTGATGTGATGGGGGGAAATTTTGCGGTGCACGAAAGCAAGAAAAATAGGTAAAGTAGAGAAAATGATGGCCGTGGGAGCGAGTTTCTAGAAAAGACAAAGTGGAGAATAAGACAGAGTGTAAATCATATGAAAATAGAGTTGATACAGTTTGGGAGTACGTGGAAGTAAGGAGAAAAGAGATAATATGAACGGTGTGGTGTGCGTTGAGTGAGTCACTGAAAGATATATGAACCCCAGAACAGTGTAAAATGTAGAGGTTTAGCCCTAGAAAAAGGTTTAAAGTACGAGAAAGCTGTGTAGTGGTTGGGCATGTTGCGCACAAGGAAAGAAAGGTGATTTGATACGTGTGGCGTGCCTGGAAGGGTGTTACTGCAAGAGAGATCCAGTGTAGGACAGGGATGTAATGGGAAAAAAGCGCAGCGTGCATAGAAATGTGCAGTTGGAAGAGATGGAGCACAGGGAGAGATTGTGGAATGTAGGGAGAGTAGAGAATTGACGTGAGTGAGTATGGAGAGAAGAGAGAAGTGAAAAAATATACTCTTTATCAAATGTTGTCGAGTATCTAAAGGAAGAGGAGTTCGTCCTTTGCTAACTTTCAGGATACTGTGCTAAGTCACACGCAGGAAGGATTACAGAAGCAGGGAGAGAAGTTCCAGAGTTCCTACAAAACACAAGAGAAAAGTAAGAATGTAAGTCACACGCAGGAGAGAATACAAAAGCAGCTAGAAAGTTATAAAGTCCACGCAAATTACAGAAGTTTAGTGCAGTAGTCAACCTCTCTTCCGACCATTACTGCCGCGTCACCATCACCCAGGCAGGCAGTTTGCGGCCACGCGCGGCATCAGCCAACCATCCCAGCGCATTGCCCAATCACGTAATCCGCAAGGCCGGCCAGAGCGGGGCTGTCCGGGGCTTAAACTGCGAACTAAGCCAGGAAAGCGAGGCAAAGCTAGGCCCGGCTGAACTCAAATAAACCGCTTAGCAGGATGACAAATATCAGAGAGAGAGAGAGAGAGAGAGAGAGAGAGAGAGAGAGAGAGAGAGAGAGAGAGAGAGATATGGTAAGCGTATCGGAAAGAAAAAGATGAAATACTATATTTTAATTTCATATTTAAAAAAAGACGTTCCAGAAAGTGGGGTAAAAAAGTAAGAGCTACCTAATTACATTCATCACGGTGGTCTCTACATCTTGGAAAGTGACACGTGAAGCGTTGAAACCTGTAACTAATAAATGGAAAAAGTGT
>NC_059291.1:14725438-14737938 GCF_017591435.1 Portunus trituberculatus
GAGAGAGAGAGAGAGAGAGAGAGAGAGAGAGAGAGAGAGATTGTGTTTGAGAATAAGTCAGGAAGGACACACACACACACACACACACACACACACACACACACAGAGAGAGAGAGAGAGAGAGAGAGAGAGAGAGAAATTGTGAGTTCGTGTAGCAGTATCCCAGGAGGCGGTGAGTGAACAAAAGGTGGACTTGTGACTCCCTCAGGTAAAGAGTTGGTGACCTGGGCGTCGCGGGACTGCCACCATCCGTTCTCTGGAAGCCGCTGTCGCCAAAACCTTCCTGTATTTTGAAGAATGGGTGCTTTGGTTGGCTCGATTTTCTTAATTTTACCAGGATGTGTTTTGAGCGAATTCGCATTGACTGCTACGAAAAGTGTCCAATTTTGTGAAGAGATAGCCGTGAAGTTTTTCCTTTCTTTTTTTTTTTGTTAAGAAGCTACTTTGAATAATAATCAAAATAAAATTGGAACATAAGATAAATAGTTTTTCAAGGAATGATTTTGATTATACAATGATATATTCCTATTGAGTTTTATATTCTTAGGTTATTTTTCTTTCTTTTCTTTTTACACGTATAAAATAAAATCTAGAAGCATAAGGTGCTTAACATTATAGCAATGAAGTTCTTTGATACGTGATGATATTACATAATCTACTATTGCTTTGAAATTATTATTTTTCCCAACGAACGGAATCAAGTGTAGTTATATAAATTGAGTTGAAACTTGAGATAATAAGGGTTTGAAAGGCTAGAAATGAGACGATATTCAAAAGATACCTAACTGCAGCGGTTCTCTTCCGTCTCTCAGTGCAACAGAGACTGAATATATTGACTTTGACTGAACTTGGATTGATAAGGGTTAGAAAGGTTTGAGATACGCGCCCGCAACCGCAATTGTTCTCCTTCTCTCAGAGCATCGCAGAGTTACTGAAAATATTGAGCGAAAACTTGACTTAATACTGGAGGAGACTTGACGTGAAGGAAGGACGCAGGTGCTTGAAAGCCTCTGAAAACCTTCCACTCACTGCTCCTCAGGCCAAGAGTTATTTTTTGGCATTATTACCAAAATATTGAATCCTCCTCCATGGTGTTTACTCTCGCGGCTCGTGTTGTTTCCTCTCTCCTCGATGTGCCGCCTCAGAGCCTCCTTCTCCTCCTCTTCCTCTTCCTCCTTCTTTTCTTCCTTCGTCTCTCTGCTCCTCATTTCTGCAGTGTGCATCAGGTTGTAACGATGATGGTGGTAGTGGTAGTGTTTATATTGTCGATGCTGATCTTCTTGTTGGTTCATGTTTTTTCTTTACTCATGAAATGATGTGTGTGTGTGTGTGTGTGTGTGTGTGTGTGTGTGTGTGTGTGTGTGTGTGTGTGTGTGTGTGTGTGTGTGTGTGTGTGTGTGTGTGTGTGTGTATGTGTGTGTGTATGTGTGTGCATTCTGGGATAAAGAAAAGAACTGGCTTGGACATGGATAACATTAGTAGCAGTGGTGGTGGTACTAGTAGTAGTAGTAGTAGTGGTGGTGGTGGTGATAAGAAAAATAGCGATGACAGCGGTAGGAGTGGTGATGCTGGTTTTTGTTGTTATTGATGTAGTTATAAAAGTAATATTGGTGTTGTTACTTTTGTAAACTGAAATTGGCTGGGGATGATATCTGGCTTCCTTTGTGAGGAGGAGGAGGAGGAGGTGGAGGAGGAGGTGGAGGAGGAAGAAGAAGAGAAGGGGGAGGAGGACAGAATAAAAATATGGGGCAAAGAGTAAAATACAAAAGACAGGCAAAAATATTTAGGAAAAGAAAAAAAAATGGGAAGGGGAAGGAAAGGAAAAAAAAAACGGAACAAAGTAAAGCAGTACATGAAAAGTGAAGGAGGAAATGGGGAAATGTAAAAGTAGTTGAACAATAGAAGTAGAAAAGAAAAATATACCCTTTAAATTACGAAAAGAAAAAGTACGCAAAAAACTAGAGAATCATTTGAAATATTTTGAAACATTTAATTATAATATACAGATAAACAATAAGATAATTACATATATAATATCTAGTATATAACGTTGTACTTGTGTAGCTTGCTTTAAGGAGGAATAATAATAATAATATTAATAATGATAATGATAATAATAATAATAATAATAATAATAATAATAATAATAATAATAATAATAATGATAATAACAATGATGATAGTAATAATAATAATAATAATAATAATAATAATAATAATGATAATAATAATAATGATAATAATAAGAAGATGAAGAAGTAGAAAAAAAAAAAGAAGAAGAAGAATAAAAAATATAAGGAAAAAAAAACAAGAAAGGAAATAAGAGGAAAAAGAGAAAGAAAAGTACAAGAACGAAAAACAACAATAAGAAAACTCAATAACAGACCAGCAGGAATATGAAATCGACACTAACCAGCTCATGCACTCTACATATAATTATTAACAAACACCATTGGGCAGCAGCGGCGGAGGAGCGGAGGCGGCGGGAGAGGTGGCGGTGATGCAGTGTAGGACGTGACGCGCCTCTCGCCTCTGACTAATTAATACTACGAGAGACGAGATGTGAAGGCCGTGCAAATATTATTATAAACTGTGCCTGGCTGGCATATACTGGTGCAGTGAGGGAGGGAGTGACGCCTGTTGTGCTGGCTGAGTAATGGAGACTCAGGGACGGTGTGTGCAGTAGTAGTAGTGGTAGTGGTGATGGTAGTAATTGTGATGTTATTGTTATTATTATTATTACTATTATTATTGTTATTATTATTATTATTATTATTATTATTATTATTATTATTATTATTATTATTATTAGTGTTATTGTTATCAACATTATTTCTTGTTTTTTCTCAGTGTTTTTTATTCTATAGTTACACGTTTTGTCTCACTTTTTGTGGGGATTTTGTTACTGTTGATGTTGATGATGGTAAAGGTGATGTTGTTGTTGTTGTTGTTGTTGTTGTTGTTATTAACAGGCGAGATAAGTATAACATTTTCTTTGCTTTTCGATGTTTGTGTGTGTGTGTGTGTGTGTGTGTGTGTGTGTGTGTGTGTGTGTGTGTGTGTGTGTGTGTGTGTGTGTGTGTGTGTGTGTGTGTGTGTGTGTGTGTGTGTGTGTGTGTGTGTGTGTGTGTGTGTGTGTGCGAGCAGGCAAAGGATATTTGGCGGAGGCTTTCACAGGGAGGTGCTTGGAAATAGAAAATGCATGGAGTGTATGAATAAGTAAAGCGGATATCCGCAAATACATATTGATGAGTCCAGATTTTGATCGGAAAATAGCGTGAGGCTATTTTTATGAGCGACATCCGCCAATCAAGACTCTTCACCACTATCACCACCATCACCACCACCATCACCACTACCATCGTCTTAGTCTTCTTGTCTTTGTCTCCTTTTCGTGGATAGAAATTTTCTCTAATGTTCCCTTCTCTTCTCTTTTAGTCAGGAGAAAAGAGGGAAAAAGAGAAAATAACGGAAAAGGAAATGATAAGAAATGCTGTCTGTCTCCACAGCCTCATCTTCCCCTAAACTTTTTCTTCTTTTCTTTATCAGGCATCTTAGTTTTCCTGAATCAGCGTTAGAGGGGAAGAAGGGGAACTGAAAGGGGAAGTACACTTATATGACAGAAACACTTAACTGATAGCTAATGAGGAGGACGAAGGACTTTTGAAGGGAGTATAAAAGGAAGAGCCAGGAAATGAAGAGAAAAGTTTGTTGAGGCAAAAACGAAGGTTGATGAAAATGGAAGAAAAAAAGTGGCAAGTGGTTGAAATTTTTAGGTAAAAAAGAAAGACACAAGTTATCATGGCAGGAAATGAGTTATGTGCAAAGTTTAGGAGAGAAAGAGGTAAGATAATTTTAGGCAGAAATCAGGGATCTTTCTTTGTTTGCACCAAGGGAAGTGAAGAAGAAAAATAAAGATTGATTAAAAAAAAGCAAACTCAGAATGCAGTTTCTCTATCACAATTGGGTGGGGAAATAGAAAACGTAATAAAGATTTCAGATAAAACCGTATTAGTAAGCAAAGGCTATATATTCCGTAAGATTGTTAAATGGAAAACTTAAAAGCGCTTTTTGTGCGTTGGTATAGTGGAAGCTGAATGTAAGCTCAAGAAGACAATGAATTGAAAATTTTGAGGAAAGGAATGTATGATGTTAACAGAACTGAAGTAAAAAAAAAGGGAGAAAGAATGAAAGAAAAAAACAGGGCCATGAAGTGGTTGGTTGGAATGTTTACTGTTTGCTCACAACAAGCTCAGGTACTGAAAAAAAAGTGCCTTTGTTTGAGGATAAAAGAAGTATATAGTGTGCACAAACTAGAAACAGGTGTGGGTGTGTATTCGGGAATCTGCATTGGGAAGAGTCGTTGTAGTGAAGTTTTGTGAAAGATATAAAAATGTATGGGACAAATAGACAATAAGATTATATAAACTTACATATATAGATGATAGTAATGTATAAATGTATTGTATATAAGACCTACCACGTGTAAATAGGGTCTATTAGTGGTCTGAAGCTATCTATTGCGTTGTTCTGTTCTTATGTTAAAGAAAATGCAAAGAAAATTATTGCTGAAGCATTTGAGAAACATTAAGTAGACGATAATCTTTGCAAAGACTGTGTGATAATAGAAAAAAATCAACAACTTTATTTATGATTGATTATTGTGATTTGAAAATGATTGATATTTTGTAGGATAAGAATGTAGGAGAGAAAGTAAAATACAGTGTTCGTTTTAGTTTTTTTTCTGAAAACAGATGGTTGAATTAAAGAGATTAAATGTGGTCTGAGAAAGATTATAAGTTGTGTGAGTCAAACAAATATGTTAGGTTGGGTTACGTTTGATGAACTTTTTTATTTTTTCTAAAGGCTGTTAATGAAATCGAAATCAGCGAGAGCAGCTTGAGAAGGTTGTTAAGTTAGATATGATTACGTTAGGTTATGTTAGGTTTGATTCAGTTTTTTTTTTTCAAAACGCTGAAAATTATATCGAGTATAGTGAATGTAGGTTGAGAAAAAGTTTACGTTATGCCCATCGAACAATTGGGTTCAGGAAATGTGAGCTGTGTCTGAAAGATATAAGATAAATATGTTTATCTTTCTGTCTATTTTGTCTTTTACGAGAGCACATAACAAGATTGTCAGGAATTTGATGTGCGGCAGAAATGTTTGGATTCAAGATAGTGTGAAAATAATATGAGTGGAAATATAAGGATTTTGTTTGTGGTATTCTTGGTCCTGACGACAACAAGTGGAGGTTGTGATGGAGGATTGTGGTGTGCAAATGTTGGTAGTGTGCGAGGTGGAGGAGGGGTGAGAATATTGAAAAGCTTTGCGAGAAGAGTAGGATGATAGTATCTTCTTGTTCTCTTTCTTCTTATTATTCCTCTTATTCATGTTCTTTCACTTGTAATGATAATTATAATAATGATCACAATATGAATAATAATGATACTACTACTACTACTACTACTACTACTACTACTACTTATAATAATAATAACAATAATAGCAATATGCCGTCATCATTACAAGAACCACACAGCACACCACCACACTTTCAAACTCACTAGACGCGTGACTGTTGAAGTTCTGAATCACTTCACGCCAGGTGAATAGGTTTGGACGTGGCAGCGAGTGATGTGTGAAGTCATTATGTGTGTCTACCGCTGCGGTGGTAATTTGTGCTTTCTTTTTTTTATGTTATGCCCTGTAGTGCGTGTAGGTCTACTTGAAGAGTATGGGAAGTGCTATTCAGCTTCCACCCATTAGCGGAGCAGACTGTTTTATTTATAGTGGTACCCATATTAGGGTTCATATCACCATCCAAACGCATCTTTGGTGTAAGGCAATTAAACCTCCACCTAGAACCTGGGTTTCATGGCGACACGTAGGTAACGTTAAATCACTCGACATATGACAAAGTTTCAAGGCGGCTTGTGGTGGGATTCGAACCTACGCATGGACATCTGCCCGATTCCATGCTCACCACCTTATCCACTACGTCATCGTTGTTGTTATTGTTGTAGAAATAGTCGCCAAGAATAAGCAACAAAAGCATTAGCAACACAACAACAACAATTACCATTACTTTTATTACTACCATCACTACTACTATCATTATTACTTCTGCTACTAGTACTGCTACTACTATTGCTACTACAACTACTACTACTACTACTACTACTACTACTACTACTACTACTACTACTACTACTACTACTGCTACCAGAACAACTATTTCTACTGCAATCATTAGTATTATCATCATCATCAACATTATTCCTACTGTCTCTCCTTAGAATTAATTTCTAGTCCTCCCTTGAGAACGCTTGCCTCATTTCCCAACATGGATACAGAAAGCGCTCGTCACGTATGATAGCGCTGAATCCCGCTGGAGGAGGTACTTATCTCAGATACCTTCAAGAAGCAACTACACTGCATACACTACCGCACTACACTACCACATGACTGGCTGGGTGTGAATGGGATTGTACGTGCAGTGGAAGAAAGTGTCTATGTTTGTGTGTGTGTGTGTGTGTGTGTGTGTGTGTGTGTGTGTGTGTGTGTGTGGTAGAGTCTGAAGTGTATTTATGTTTTGTTCTGTGGTTTTTTCATTGAAGTGATTTACCGTAGTGAAAGTTGTAAGTTTCAGTGTACTTGCTATCTGTTTCTCGGAAGTAGTTTAAATCATGTAGTGTTTTTCTAGTTATATTTTTTTGTTTTGGAGGACTAAGTGATGTTGTATGAAGAACAGAAAATACGGTTTTGTTAGACTAATGAGTGTTGGGAGGACCGTAGTCAGAAATGTCCAATAATACACTGTGCTTATCCCTGTTATGTGGAAAGTTTTCCCTCATTCTTATTGCCAATGATTTACCAGAAATCTCACTTTAGTCACCTGTTACTTGAGACTACCAGCAGAGCAGGGGATTAAGTTTGAAGGATACGCTGAACTCAGTGCAAGTGACAGAAGCAGGTAAATTGAATTTTAGCTATGACTAAAATGATAATTTGGTTTCATAAATGATTTGGTCTCTCAAAAGACTATATTGAGAGGCCACAAAATTATTAGACTTGTCTTTAGAGGATAAATAGGACACCGAAACTTTTATATCTACGGCCTAATGTCAGAATGAATAAAGTGAACGTTGACATCTTTAAATATTCAAACAAATCTCAGAAATATAGAAAATTGAGTCACGTCATCTAACATTTTTCACCTTTACCAGTCTGGCCTCTGCTCTCACTTGCCGTGATGACCACTGGAATACCCGCCTGGTGTGTTCTCCCTCCTTCACCTTCCGGACGCTGAAAAAAAAAAAATCACGCGAAGTACTCAATTGGCCTTTGTTGTTGAGGATGCTCCCATAAAGCTTTCAGGAGGGTGGGAGGCATTAGAGAGGGTGTTTTTCTGCAGTTTATTTCACTTCTTGTATTGGCCAGTGTTCATGTGTGTGTGTGTGTGTGTGTGTGTGTGTGTGTGTGTGTGTGTGTGTGTGTGTGTGTGTGTGTGTGTGTGTGTTGGTAAACGGTTATAAAATTGCTTTCTTTTATGTTTTTTTGTTTTGTTTTCCTAACCACTTCCAGGGAGAGCTCTTGGCGTGGATGTTATTCACTTGGCTGACTATAGGAAGCAGTAACGTACGTGTGTGTGTGTGTGTGTGTGTGTGTGTGTGTGTGTGTGTGTGTGTGTGTGTGTGTGTGTGTGTGTGTGTGTGTGTGTGTTTGAGTGGATGTATGTGTCATTTCTACGTCTGTTTTTTTAATATGTATCTGCTTGTAGACAGTTATTTCCAATATTCATACATATATATGTTTTCTTTTTGTTTGTATGCTTGTCTCTTTGTCTCCTTCAATTCCTTCTTTCTTTCTATCTTTCTTTCTTTCTTTACTTTTTAATTTTTTTCTTCCTTTCTTCCTTTCTTCCTTTCTCTGTCCATCTCTCTCTCTCTCTCTCTCTCTCTCTCTCTCTCTCTCTCTCTCTCTCTTCTGGTGGTGCTAGAGTTGTCTGTCCCTGTCGCCGGAGGACGTACTCTCTTTCTCTCTCTCTCTCTCTCTCTCTCTCTCTCTCTCTCTCTCTCTCTCTCTCTCTCTCTCTCTCTCTCTCAGTACATCCTCAGGCGACAGGGACAGATGACTTCAACACCGAGAGAGAGAGAGAGAGAGAGAGAGAGAGAGAGAGAGAGAGAGAGAGAGAGAGAGAGAGAGAGAGAGAGAGAGAGAGAGAGAGAGAGAGAGAGAGAGAGAGAGAGAGAGAGAGAGAGAGAGAGAGAGAGAGAGAGAGAGAGAGAGAGAGAGAGACGGAGAGAGTTATATGAAGAAAAGTAAGAGAAACTAGATTGAATTTTGTGATGTAATTTGCTACAAAAAGACGTGTAATCTCAAAGTTTTATCCAGAAATTACCTTTTTTTTTGAGACACACACAGACACACACACACACACACACACACACACAGAGAGAGAGAGAGAGAGAGAGAGAGAGAGAGAGAGAGAGAGAGAGAGAGAGAGAGAGAGAGAGAGAGAGAGAAGAGGCAGTGGTGAACTATCTTTTTTATCAGGTTAGGATCAGGAACGTGTGGGTGATATTCTTTCCTTTCTCCTTCTCCTACACGTAAATTCTCTTTCTACTTTTGTATGCACACAGTCCCAACGCTGTTCCTGATAAAAACTAGGTACTGGCTGTGATATCTGAGATCTCTCTTGAATCAACTGCCATTTGTGCTACACGTGGAGGGAAGTGCTATCATTGAGAGAGAGAGAGAGAGAGAGAGAGAGAGAGAGAGAGAGAGAGAGAGAGAGAGAGAGAGAGAGAGAGAGAGAGAGAGAGAGAGAGAGAGAGCAAAGAATAAAACTGAAAGATGAAAGTGAAAGATTTAAAAACAGGAAACTAACAATAATGAGAAAACAAGAGAATAAAGTGAAAAAGAGAGAGAGAGAGAGAGAGAGAGAGAGAGAGAGAGAGAGAGAGAGAGAGAGAGAGAGAGAGAATGAAGCAGAAAGGTGGCCCCTGTTTCACGATTCACCAGGCTGGGGAAGAAATATGTCCCGTCACGCGGGGTGGCAGGTGCTTCCTGTGCTTCCAGTGTCCATTTTCCTGGAATCGGACGACGCACGTGTTTAATTCACCGTTGCCTTCACTCTCAGGAGCACATTCTGCAACACTTCTATGTCGGATCTTCACTACATTTAATATTTTCTCGCAGAAGTGACGCGGATTTTTGAGGAAGTTTTTACCGTGTCGTAGATTGTCTAGCTTTCTAAAGTATTAACATAAGTAATTTGGAAATCCATAGTAATCATCTCTGGCTTTGGAAAACAATTGTAGTTAGAGAACAAAGCGCTTCAGATTACTAGTACTGGAGTGTTACAGAGAGCAAGTCCTCGTTCTCCCCTTCCCTCTTTTTTACTGGTGAGAAAGTCTTATTCTTCTTCCTCCCTTGAGCCGCGGAGGTAAAGCGATACTCATGTACTAAGGTGCTCCTCTGCAGCTTCTCAGAGGACGAGTTGAGGCCCAGAAACCCTGAGGCGAGTATGTCAAGGGAGAATCTCAGGGTGTTAGAGTAGACAGTCATGGTCGTGTCAGTGCTGCTTGGGTATGACTGAAGTTTATAAATTACTCCCTGTTTTTTCTTTTTTCTTATAAGCGCATTAATTCTACTTTTGAAGCTTAAATGGTCCAGTGATTGAAGTTAGTTATTGAGTTTTTTTTCACTAGCTATTAAACTTTCATTCGATCTCTGCAAGTTTATTTGATCTTGTGCAAGCTGATGGCATGGCTTTGTAGTGGCTCTGGCTTTTGAAGGAAAGAATGATACGTAGATTGGTTTACTTCTAATAGTTCCTGTAATCATTATCTTCTATCAAATCGCCTCTGGGTTACTGATCTAAAGTGACAAGTAATAAGAATCATCATCATATGTATTGTTCTTGTTTTATGTTAATATCCTGTGGAATTTACTCTAACGGAATTAATCATGGCAAAATAATTAATCCCGGTGATTATATTTGAGAGGATCTTATTTTTTGCATTTATTTTTCTTTTTTCATCTAGACTGATCCCTTTGATACATAATAAACAGAAAGAGGAAGAAAAAAAAAAACACACACACATAAGAAGAGAGAGGTGATATTGATAAAGGTAACAATGCATATATTTAGGCAACTTAACACCGCTTCCAAACACTACCTACTGTATGAAGACACGAATCTACAAGCGACGAAATAATATACATAGGTGAAGGTGAACACTCAAGCGATTCCTTCCAAAGACTACCTATACTGTTGGTGCGTAAAACTGGTGACTAAATAAACAAAAGCATACCAGCTAAATAAAGAATACGAGGCAGGGCAGGGTGTGGTGTTCCGGTAGAAGGAGAGGGAACGAACCCAGAGTGCCGGAACTTCGTGGTAAACAGTAAGAAATAGCAATTACAAGTGAAGTCCTCTGCGGTAGGGAAGAAAAGTAGGGAGAGGGAAGGTAGAGAGCTTGGATGAAGGGTGAAAGGGAAGGGTTAAGGAAGGAAAGGGTGAACACTTTTACTATATCCTGCTCTCGTATTTTCGTTTCTAGGCTGAAATTTCCTTACCACCGTTTATAATGTACTCTTAATTTACACGCCGTCCATTCCCTGCCGTGCCCAAGCGATGTAATAATCTCGGCTGGTAAATAAGAGCGAGTACACGACAATTAAGGCAGGCGGGCACGACAAGGCGTCCAGCTTATGTAAACACTCGCGAGGTTAATATGTGTTTGAGCCTCGACCCGCCACTTAAAGGGGAGGTTACGTGTATCACATAGACCCTTTCCTGTATGTCTTCCGGGCGAGAGAGCGAGAGAGCAAGAGAGAGAGAGAGAGAGAGAGAGAGAGAGAGAGAGAGAGAGAGAGAGAGAGAGAGAGAGAGAGAGAGAGAGAGAGAGAGAGAGATGAGAGAGATTTCATAATGGGCAACAAGCACTAAAGAAGATGAAGGTAGGAGATATATATATATATATATAATGGGCAACAAGCACTAAAGAGTAAGTATATATATAAACGCCAAATAATATTATGAGCATTTCATTTCCTTCCCGCAAGTCTGCACATGCGTGTGAGAATGGATTTTTCTTTAGAAGCCTTTCATTTTGTGTTTTGAATATTGATGATTTTGGGTTAATATAGTATGCGGCTCTCTCTCTCTCTCTCTCTCTCTCTCTCTCTCTCTCTCTCTCTCTCTCTCTCTCTCTCTCTCTCTCTCTATATATATATATATATATATATATATATATATATATATATATATATATATATATATATATATATATATATATATATATATATATATATATATATATATATATATATATATATAACAATTAGAAAATTAAAGAAGAAAAATAAAATTAGTTACAAATTAATCCTTTCAATGATGTATCACACATGAATCCTTAATGGCAAACCACGCCGAGCTTTTTTATTTCCTCCACAGCCGCTAATAAGAATTCTGCTGGTTAAACATTTGAAAAACCAATCATTTAATGCATTTTCCTTAGTGCATCTTACGTAGTAGGAGAAGCGAGAGAAGTAAATTTGTTTCATATCGCAGTAAATGTGTTAAAGGGAGCCAGCCAGTCGAAGACGACTCATCTCAAAAGGCACACAGGACGAATAATAGAGAAATAGTAGGAAGGAAAAATTTTTGCCTCATGAATTACACACCTGAAGAAATGCTTTAATGAAGGACATAATATAGAGAGAAAGAAAAGTCTCAGCGTTCTTAGGTATAGGTAGGGGGAGCTGTTGAAGAATTTTCTTTATATAATAGAGAAAAAACTAGTGTAGGGTATTAGAAAGAATAAATATAAAAAGACCCATTCAGTTACCAGTCCCCGTGAAGGGCCGAGAGAGTTAGTCAAAAGAAAGGGATAAACGTCTTGAAACCTTCCTCTTAAATAAGTTTAAGTCACAGAAAGATGGAAATACAGAAGCAGGTAGCTAGTTCCAGAGTTTTTCATAATATGTACTTTGGATAATCATAGATGGCAGGAGTGAAAAATTCAACATTTAAACATTTGTCTATATCACGAACGAAAAATATAAATAATGATAGTAAAAACTAATGAAAAGATAAATGTCCATCCTTTTAAAATTCAAAACACTTAATAAAAACTTTAATGTAATGCGAAAACAGTGATCAGCAGATGACCCCAGCGTGGCAGCTAGAGCGGATCATGAGAGCCACTGTTGTTTATGGTGAAAGTTAACTATGATTTGTGTTCATTATGCTCATTCACTGCTCACTGGACCTTCACCAGACACGCATTGCCTCCAGGTGGAATAAAATTTTTCAATACCGTTATCATCATGGCAATTATTATTATTTCATTATTCAAATTGCTCACAATCATCATTAGTTTAATTTGTGATCTATTGTGGCAATAATTTTAGTGATCAGTAAAGGTGGAAATTTCATCACCAGTTTATTATTCACAATTTCACAGAGCTATGGTTTGTGGTCCAGG
>NC_059291.1:14740438-14745438 GCF_017591435.1 Portunus trituberculatus
CGTTTGTCATGATTGAGATGAAACACCCTTTTTCCTGCCGTGTGTTCGTAATGCATTGCTCCACATCGTCTCTCCTCCTGCCTTTGTGCTGGTGTTCATTTGATGATCGTTCTTTGAAATGCTTTAGTGATGTGGACATTGAAGGCACAGGCACTCGCACAGGAAGAAACGTAGTGCTATTAGCTTTACCGACTCCCTTTAGAATGTTCTTTGAAGGCAAAAACCTTCCCTTTGTAGCCTCACACTGCTGCACCCCAGACCAGCGCTGTATCTGAGCACGTACTAGAAGGTTCTGTCTCTTCATAAGGACGCGTGACTGGTAACTTAAAACAGAGAATAGTGGCATGGAAGGCCGTAAGTAGAAATGTTTAACGATCCCGCAGGGAGTAAAAAATGTATTATTATTTTTCACGCATTCTGTTACCAAAGTGCCACAAGATAACCTTATTTGGTCATTACTTTCATTTTTCATTTTTTTCCAGCCCTCAAAAGCTAAAAGTATAAAATTCATACGAATGTAGGAAAAAAAAAAAAAAATTCTATCGCCCATTCCAAACTCTTGCTGGGGGAAGACTTGGGTGAGGGAGTCATGTGTCTATGCACGCGAAGAGACGCACAACACAAGACCACATGCTTCTTTGTAAAGGCTACTGGTTTTCTTAGGAGCTTTCTGAGGGAGCGGCTGAGGGAACGAAGCAGCCTCATCTGTAGGGCCCTCGTCTTTCTGCTGCCCTGGGCGATGCTGCAGGCCACCAGTTGAAGGGAGGGCGAGTTTGGGGAGGGAAGCAGAGAGGAAGAGGGTCCAGGAGGGAAGTGAAAGGAAGAGGCTGGGGAGGAGTCTGGGGGATGGATGAAAGAGCAAGGCAGAGAATGAGGTCAGGAGAGTTTTTTAGAATTAAACGAATACTTAGGATTACTCAAGGGGGGAATTACAGGGTGCATAATGAAGGGAAGAGAGAGAGAGAGAGAGAGAGAGAGAGAGAGAGAGAGAGAGAGAGAGAGAGAGAGAGAGAGAGAGAGAGAGAGAGAGAGAGAGACCATAAAATCACAGATCATATATAACACTGAATGTATTGCAATATACTTGTATGTCAGGTACAAACGCATTTTTACTACCTGTGCGTGGTGAAGACATGTAAATGGATTGACTGAAGTGGTATTTACTTAATCTGCTCGTAGTGTTGCAACATTGTAAATCTTTCTCTCACACTTCGTCAATCATCGTGAATATGGATTGTACAATAAAACATTTTTTGTACGTTCAGTCAGCATTTTCTATTGACATATGCAAAAGAATCTGTAGGAATTCGTTAGAACTAAGAATGTTTGACGATATTATTTCTCTTTTTAGTCAATTATTTCTGTATGATATCTTTTATTGAATAATTGGAATCCCGTCTGGAGTTATATAGTTCTTTTTATGTAAGAGGGGAAAGTTGGCCAAGGGAAACATAAAGAATTAAAAAAAGGCCGCTTAGAATGCCAGTCTCCTTGCAGGTTTAATCATAGGGAGATTTTTTTTTTTCGTTTTTCTTCATCATCGTTGAAGAAAACGAATGTCGAATGAAAGAAACGTTTTAGTAATGGGTGCAATAAGGGGGACATTGACTTTATCGTTCACATCCAGTTGCAAGAATCCATCGGAATTAATAACGTTTAGGGATATTTTCCGCGTTTCTCTTGATCCGTATTGATGAAGACAAGAACTGAGTGAGAGAAAATTATGATAATGTGCGCAATGAGAGAAGCGTCATTGACATTATCGTCCAAGTTGATAAATAGAAAGAGGCATTTTGAAATTCAAATGACTGATAACATTAACTATTTACTCACGATAGCAGAGTTTTGTAATTTCTTAAGCATATGGATTATCTACAAAATGAAACCAAACGAAGAGAAAGATAAAAGACAGTAAACTCAGCCAGAGATCATTCGAAATTACTGGTTTTTTTTACCTAATTATCCTAATGAAAACTCGTTTCCTTAAGAACATGTATCGTTGAATAAAGTACTGTTCCATTTCTTGTTTCTCTCTCTCTCTCTCTCTCTCTCTCTCTCTCTCTCTCTCTCTCTCTCTCTCTCTCTCCATCGCACATCACTCCACATACAAAGCTAACAGCATTATCCATAACCCAAGCAACACAAAAAGAAAAAAAAGCATGAAAGAAGAAAGAAGAAAGTGTAACAACAGGAATGAAGGAACAAAAATATTAAGTAAGAAAGGAAGAGAGAACTAAAATAAAGACAAAAACCGGTGGCTTGGTGTTGAGAGAGCGGTAACCAAGATGAGTTTATTACGTAATTGCTGAAATATTAGATTAACTAACTCAATTCTAGGCTCAGACGAAGCTTTGATGCAACTTTAGTAGTTTCAGAAATGGAAATGATACACAGGAAGAAGAAAAGAGGAGATAAGGAGGTTAATTCTGTGCTTCCTGGCTTATGAAAGTGTTGACTTCTTTCTGCATTGCTTCAAATTAGTTCCTGATAGGATTAAAAGTTTGTGTGTGTGTGTGTGTGTGTGTGTGTGTGTGTGTGTGTGTGTGTGTGTGTGTGTGTGTGTGTGTGTGTGTGTTGTTTAGAATAGCATTTTCTAAAATTTCGATTTAAAAGAAAACAAGTGTTGAATGTGGAATCTTTATGTGTGTGTGTGTGTGTGTGTGTGTGTGTGTGTGTGTGTGTGTGTGTGTGTGTGTGTGTCGGAGGGTGCTATGCTGTTAATTCCACACAGGCCTCTCGTCGCTTCAAGTTTTGCAGTGTTTTAATTAGACGGAATGACCGCCATTACACTGCTGCCTCCTCTGCATCCCCTCCTTTCTCCTCCATCACGCCCTCCTTCCCTCTTCCTCTTGTGATGAAGAAAGAAGATGTGAGGATAAACATTATTAACCCAACCCTTCTTTCCTCTCTCCTCTCTCCTCTCTCTTCACACGTAAACCATATCCTATTCTTTTTCCATTGCTCCCTCCTGCATCTTCCTTTCCGTCTTTCTTTACAGGAATAAATAAGGAAGGAAAAATATAAGTAATCCAACAATCTTTTTTATCTTTCTCCACAGATATTGTATACATCTCTCCTCTTCACTTCTATATACCACCTCCCTCATGTCTTCCTTTCCTTTACGATGTGGAGGAGAGAGAAGGAGATGGAAGAAGTAAAAGGAGCATCCAATCCTTCTCTCTTCTCCTCCCACAAGTATCACATTCACAAATTTCTCTCCACTTTTCCACTTTACTCCCCCCACTCTTGCATCCCTCCTTCACTTGTAATGAAGAAAGGAGAAGAGGGAAAAGAATACAGAAGCCTGCTTTCTCTTTCTTTATCCCTCCACGTCCTTCTATCCATATCTCCACTCCTTTGCAGGCAGTGGTGGCTCCCTGATTTCTCTCTCTCTCTCTCTCTCTCTCTCTCTCTCTCTCTCTCTCTCTCTCTCTCTCTCTCTCTCTCTCTCTTTCTCTTTCTTTCTTTCTTTCTTTCTTTCTCTATCTCTCTCTATCTATCTATCTATCTATCTCTCTCTCTCTCTCTCTCTCTCTCTCTCTCTCTCTCTCTCTCTCTCTCTCTCTCTCTCTCTCTCTCTCTCTCTCTCTCTCTCTCTCTCTCTCTCTCTCTCTCTCTCTCTCTCTCTCTCTCTCTCTCTCTACACGAATCACATCCAGAACCTTCTCTCCAGTTCTCTCTGCTCCTTCATCCCACCTCCCTCCAACTTCCTCCCCCGGCCCCCGAGCATACCAGTAGAGCAGCTGGCCGTGAAGACTTAATTACTGGGCCTTCGTAACTCATAATCAAAAGCTATTAAAGGTAATGACTATTAGAGGGTGAGTGGCAGCGAGATTCATTAATTCTCAACTGATTGCAAGAGTTTAGGTCAACTTATTTATGGGTGTCTGCTTGGGAGAGGGAGAGGAAGAGGAGAGGGGTGAGGATGGGTCTTCATTAAAGGATGGGGGATGAGGAAGATTTTTGGGATAGAGAGGAAGAGAGGGAGAGGGAAAGGGAGATGGTGGGGGAGAAAGTTTCGAAGTAGGAGGAGGAAGAATGGTAAGAAGAATTAAGTCAAAGGAAGAGGAAAGGAATAAATGGAGACAAGAATGATGGGATGATAATGAAAAAGATGCTTGAGAGAGAGAGAGAGAGAGAGAGAGAGAGAGAGAGAGAGAGAGAGAGAGAGAGAGAGAGAGAGAGAGAGAGAGAGAGAGAGAGAGAGAGAGAGAATGCTTCTAACTCGGCAGGGTGAAAGGAAAGGTTGGGTTAAATTAGACCAGGAAAAGGAGAGAGGGAGAAATGTAAGGTCAGGGAGATGGGAAAGGAAGGTGGAACATGGATGGTTGGCTTGGCTGGATGGTTAACTGGCAGGGCGAATACCTGACTAGATAACTGTATGGCTGGATGTTTGGTTGGCTTGCTATCTGGATGGTTGGCAGGCTGGGTTACTGTTTGGCTAGCTGGCTGGATGGTTGGCAGGCTGGGTTACTGGTTGGCTGTCTGGCTGGATGGTTGGTAGGCTGGGTTACTGGTTGGTTGGCTGGATGGATGGTTGGCAGGCTGGGTTACTGGCTGATTGGCTGGATGGATGGTTGGCAGGCTGGGTTACTGGCTGGCTGGATGGATGGTTGGCAGGCTGGGTTACTGGTTGGCTGGCTGGCTGGCTGGCTGGCTGGATGGCTGGATGGATGGATGAATGCATGGATGGCTGGCAGGTTATAAAATGCTTGGAATTATTTTGCGATTTTTTATATAAATTGTCACTGAAAGCTTTGTTTTCTATAACGATGCATTAATGAGGGTGCCATTTGCTTATTATTATTTGTAAAGTGTAACATATTAACCCTTCTTTCCCCTATCCCCACACACAAGCAAACACACTTTTCCCAGTAATTTTTTATATTCCTTTTGGCTATTTCCTTCTGGAGACTGGTAGTTTTAATGAGCCTGCTTTTTTTTTCTTTTGCTTATTTTTTGTGGCCCTTGGAAGCGACTCTTCTTACACACACACACAC
>NC_059291.1:14747938-14790438 GCF_017591435.1 Portunus trituberculatus
TAAATTATAAGGAGGAAAGAAAATAGCAAATGAAAATAAGAAGGATGAGGTACTGAATTAGTAGATAGAATGTTAATGTAAGATGAAGGTGATATGGAAATAGAATGTTGACAAATTTTTGAAAATATGAAGAAAAGGAGATGAGATAGATATGATTACATGTAAAAAGAAAAAAAAAACAATATAAAAAAAACTAGAAATACGAAGAAGTGAACGAAATATGTTGAGAACGAGAGTGAGGATAAAAAAGGAGATGGACGAGAAGGAAGAAGAAAACGTAAATAGTAGCATAGACTATGAGAGTGATTCGAATAATGATAAAAGAAAAGCTGAACAAGATCAAGACGAAAAAGAAGAAAAGTAAAAAAAGAAGAAAGGAGGAAAAGAAGAACAGGAAGCAGCAATAAGAATAGGAGGTGAATGTAGCTGTGGTGAAGGGGGAGGAGCAGGAGTATGAGGAGGAGGAGGAGGAGGAAGAGGATGCGTCAGTTAGTCTCACCTCAACTTGAGTAACTTCAAAAGGAGGGATTCAAGAGTCGGCGAGACTCCTGCCTCGAGACGGGCTTCCCTTCCCAGAGAGAGAGAGAGAGAGAGAGAGAGAGAGAGAGAGAGAGAGAGATACTCATGTTAATGTTTTGTCTTCCTCCTCCTTCTCCTCCTCCTCCTCCTCCTCCTCCTCCTCCTCCTCCTCCTCCTCCTTTTTTCCTTTCCCTCCTCTTGTTTTCTTTTCCTCCTCCTCCGCCATTGTTCCAAGTGCTCATGGTGTAGTGGCTATCACGTCTGTCTAACACACAGAAGGTCCCAGGTTCGAGCCCTGGTGAGCACATTACATTTTTATTTGGATCCAATTTTGTGTGATTTATTTGAAATCCTCCATATAATTTTTTTTCTTCACGAGTTAAGCTGAAAAAATAGTATTTTATAAAATGTTGTGTCTTTTTATATCACAAATCCTTCATATAAGACAAAGACATTTTGAGTTTCCTCTTCTAATTAGCTTGAATCTTGTGTCATCTTTCCCACCACCAGGCACGGAACGTGAACCCAACATGAGGATCTGCCCTTCATTAGCACACCACTCTCACACTGGGCTGGAGAGAGGCGGCAGTGGCGACAGTCAAGCCGGTGCAAGGTTTGTAAGCTACTTAGGCCACTCAGGCTACTCACGTTACTCTCCGTCTATTATCCTGGCTCGTGTCCAGTGACTGCGCGTTGAGGGTGTGCCAGTGGTGAGGAGACATGTACGACCGAGACACAAGAAGATGCAGGCTTATTCGGACCCTGGGTCATTCGGATCAGATTCAGACCCACGTCATGGCTGATTCGGATCCACGTTGTAGCCGATTTGGACACATGTTGTGGCTGATTCTAACCCATGTTGTGGCTGATTCAGACCTTTTTTCACTGTTTCGCAGTTCATGAGGAAACACTCATATGTGATAGACAACCCGTAATCTGTCAGTTGAAATTTGTTAAACCTTCATTTCATCAATTACTTTCCATTATTGTTTCATAAATAGTGATGATTGATGAAACAACATTCCTTCTGTTTTCTTATGATGTCTGGTATAAATCTAAGGATTACAAAACAGTTCTTAATGATATTCTTGACCTTTTACCAGCAGCATCCAATGTGTCATCGTTTGTAATTCACTTCGAGGTAGGTCTTTGTTTTGTGATCCTATCATTCATGGAATTGCATTCCATTTCGGTCAAGCACTATGGAGAAAATTGCAGGAATCAGGGCTTCAGACTTCTGCTGTAAAAGGGATAGCATGTACAAATTGATAAAGAAAGTATTTGCGTTACCATTTTTATCTCACGAAAATGTTAGAAAATATTTAATGAACTTTCCGGCAAGGTTGGTGTAATCAAGCCTGTTAGGGAATCTATGGATTATGTTGACCAAACTTGGTTGCAAAGTAATGTGAAAAACCGAGAACTGGTCGGTGTTTGGGCGTACTATTATGACAAATAATGATGTGGAAGGGTGGATCTTAGGCTGAACAGAAGAAACAAAAAGGTTAACCTCCCATTTTATTTATTAATATTTTTATTGTACTCTGAGGCACATAACATACCACATTAAGTAAAACTAGTAAAATAAGCTAAATTAAAAAGATATCAGAAAAAAAAAACTGACTGAGAAGGTAGAAGGGCACCCCATGAGAGAGTTACAGTGAGAAGAAAATAACAAGTCGGACTCTGAAAAAAAAAAAAAAAAATTCAGCTCTATATGCCCCGGTGTAAATGGAATGCTTACTAAAAATTTTTCTTTATGCAATTTTTACCTTTCTAGTTGTATATTTTACACGAAATATTTGAAATTATTCTAGAAAATGTGAATTTTAATTGTAGTTTTAAGTTTTAAATGATATGTATGAATTATTCTAGCAATTTAATTATTTGTAGTCTTAAGTTTTAGGTGATATATTTAATTCTTTCAGCTACTTAATTTCAAACAATTATTTTGCTATTACTATACATGGAATATTCATTTGAAACTTTCATTGCATTACTTGTTTAGTTTATTTTAACTTCTTTTTTTAATACGGTCCGAATAAGCCAATGAAAGGTCCGAATCAGCCATCAAATGAAAATTCGAATCAATCTGAATTAGCCATAAAATGGACAAAATCAGCCAGGTCCGAATCCGCCAAGATTCGAATAAGCCTTTACCGACACAGGCACGAGATAGTTCTGTTTCAGACCTCTCTCAATCTTCTAACACCCTTTCAATCTCTCTTACACAGTTCCCTTCCAGCCAATTCTAGCCTCCTCTTATTTTCCTTTCAGCTCCCTCACAGTCCTCCTCTTAGCCTTATCTCAGCCATTCTCATTCTCCTTCCAGCCCCATCACTGTCCATCTTAGCCTTTTCCCAGCTGTCTCAATCTCCTGTTAGTTACAAAACAGCCCATTAGTTTCCTCTCAGCCCCTTCACAGCCTCCTTACAGTTACCTCGCCTCAATGAAGTACAATGCAATGTTCTTTTTCCATATGCAGTGACTGTGATCTTCGTATTGAAAGGTTTGTGCAGCGTCGTGTCATTAACGTTGTGTGTCGAGTTGCCATGGTTGCCTGCCCGTGTTGTCTCTGTTCTGCCGTTGCTACAAATACTGTCATGTTTGCTACGTGTTATTTCCTTCATTATGCCGTCCTGTTACTACAAAAGGACATGCCAAATAGCCAGTAACGAGTAATGATGTGTCAGTTGTTGCTCTCACCATCACCACCATCACCAACACCACAACCGCCAATGACAACAGCAACTACAGTATTGTTATGAACTTGAATAATATCACCAACAACCACCACCAACCGAACAATCAAACAATCAAAACAAGAGCAAAAAAAAAAAAAAAAAGGAAAGCACGAAAAAACATTCAGAATAGCAGATAAACAAACAAAAAACAAACATCCAACGAACAAACCAACCAACCAAACAAAAAAAAAAAAAAAAATACAAACGAGACAGCAAATCAGAACACACACACACACACACACACACACACACACACACACACACACACACACACAGAGAGAGAGAGAGAGAGAGAGAGAGAGAGAGAGAGAGAGAGAGAGAGAGAGAGAGAGAGAGAGAGAGAGAGAGAGCCTCCTTTACCTAATGACGAGAATCTCTCCAGCAAGGCAGAGGCTCCGAGCAGCTTCTCTTGTGCTAATTGTCTCCCAGATTTACATTCTGTTCTGGGATCCCTCGAGTGGCGTTAAAGAGGTGATGGGTGTGTGAAGACGTGATGGATGAAGAAATTCTCTCTCTCTCTCTCTCTCTCTCTCTCTCTCTATGGAACAAACCCAAGCAGAGAGACAGAAGTTGAGTCACACATACAGATTCATCCCTCGTGCGTCCTCCACCTCTCTTACACCTCCACAGCATAATAAGGACCCGAGAGAAGTGAAGAGATGGAGACCTGGAGGGCGCCTCTTTCCCGCTAAGTGTGAGTGACGACAAAAACGGAGACTTAAGTGCATCCTCATCAAGTTGTAAAGATGATGTACTTGGGGGCCTACCTGGTGCTGAGAGTGGGATGAGAAAGAGGTTAAGGAAGGGAAGAAAATGACGAAAGGGGAGAAAGCAGTGCATTAGAGATGGGATAGAGGAGGAAAGAAAAGCATTGGAGAAGGGAAGGAAAAGCAGAGGGAAGGAAAAAAGGAAACGGGATGTAGAGAACACAAAAGAATGCTCTGGAGAGAAGGAGGGTGATAAATGGATGAACTCAAAATGTAAGAGGAGGAAGTTTAGAATGTAGAAAGTATGGTGAGGAATGAAGGAATAAGATGTAAGAGAGAGAGAGAGAAAGTGAGAGAGATTACGAAGTTGAGATGATACAAAGGAATACACAAAAAGAAAAGAGGGTAAGGATTGAAACAACTTGATATATAACAGAGAGAAACTGAAAATAAAATAGTGAAATGAATGAAAGAGGGAAGCAAGAGAGAGAAGAGGGAGAAAAGGAAGGAAGAAAGGGATGCAGGAGAGATGAAGGAGACAGTGGAGAGAAAAGAAACGTGATTAGTAATTAGAGGAAAAGATTTAAGAGGTTAGAAAGTTGAGATGGCGAGGAACGGAAAGAATGGAGGAAGGCGGAGAGGAATGCAACCGGAAGAAGAATGAGGCAGAAGAATGATGGAAGTTAAGATAGTACTAGTGGGGGAGAGATAAGAGACGCAGAGGTGGAAACTTTAGATTACGATAAGAGGAGAAGGAGCTGTAGGAGGATGAGAAGAAGAGTTCGGGAAGGAGGAGGAGAGTCGGGAAAGAGGAGGAGAGTGAGTAGTACCAAGGAAGCACACGCAGAATGATGTTTCTTCACTTATAAATACGTTAATTACAACTACAGGTCTTATTTACCAGTGTGAAAAAACTAAAACTACAGTAAAAGCTCCTCGCCACCTATCGGTTTTTCCATAACATGCTGGTTGGAGGAGAGACGATACCATACAATAAAGAAAAGGAAAACTAGATGGAATTGAATAGAAAAATTAGATAAAGAAGAGCTCCTTCCTTCCTTCTCTCATTTCCTCTCTCCTTCCCTCCTCCTTCCTTCCCTTCCTAACCTCCCTCCTTCTCTATTCCTCTCCTGTGCAGTCCCCATTACACTCTCCTCTGCTTGTGTTCTCTCACCACCCTTCCCTGAGTAAACACACATAACAAAAACAGGAAAAAAAGTGAGATGAAACGGGCATCTCACATTCAGACAGACCGGAAATTAGTACGATCTCGATTTGAGGCTAAATTGACGCCATATTGACGCCATAATGACAGGCAGTCATTAGGTCGGCATTAAGCCTCAGAATCCTGCATAAAATTGTGCTCCATCAACTCACACACAGGCGTATATTTCCATCACGCGCTTAGGTATTGATAAAGCAAGTCATTTTCTCTCTCTCTCTCTCTCTCTCTCTCTCTCTCTCTCTCTCTCTCTCTCGTTGCCCTTTTAATTATCACATTGAGCTGGAGCAGTGTGTATGTATATATTTCATTTTTCTGGCTCTGACGCGGAATATTTTGTTAATTGCCCATTATTTTCCATTGTTTTATATGTGCATTTGCTGCGTGACTGATTCTACCAACCCGCCCACCCGCCTACCTGTCCGGCTACCTGCACGTCACCTGGAATATATGTGTGACTTGAAAATATTATCTTTTTATTTGTTATTTATTTCATTTACCTATTTTTTTTTTTCCGTTTGTCCGAGTGTGTTTCAATAGATCTGGAGCAATTAATGAATTTTTTGTGAACATTCTTTATGTGTTTTATTGCACGTGCTAATCTATTTCTCTTGGCAGCGTTTCATTAGATTCTTGTCATCTTTTTAAATTGCACATGGAGATGGAACACAGGCAGACAGACAAGGAGACAGATAGACAGACAGAGAGAGAGAGAGAGAGAGAGAGAGAGAGAGAGAGAGAGAGAGAGAGAGAGAGAGAGAGAGAGAGAGAGAGAGAGAGATCGGTGATACAAGAAATGAAGAAATAAATGGACAGAAAAGAAAAAAAAAACGAGCAAACAATTACTGTAGAATAACAGGTAATAGATTAAAGGCGGACACAAAGACGACCATTGCAAAGATAATTAGTCCTTTTTTTTTTCTTCCCTTCCATTCCTTCCCTGAGACGCGTGAGGGAGACGAATGAGGCTCTGAATTATGCCTCTTTTGTCGGTTCTTTTTCATCTGCTCGGAAAGCCTTCATATATTTTACACTGTTTTCCTTTGATACCTTTGTTATTTTGTATGACGGGGACTGCTTTCCTTTTTGTCCTTGTCATTCTTTTTTGCTTGTATTTTCGTCTTTCCTTTTGTAGATGAGAGAGAGAGAGAGAGAGAGAGAGAGAGAGAGAGAGAGAGAGAGAGAGAGAGAGAGAGAGAGAGAGAGCATTGCTAGTAATCACACGGACGCGGAAAAGTAAAGCAGATAAAGCAAACGAAGCGGTTCACTGACATAGCTGCTGTCTGGCTCTCTGGCTCTGTGGCTCCTGGCGGCAGTGACTCTGTGCTCACTGCGGTGCCGGATTGATTCACCGCCAGGCCAGCCCTATCCTCGTTACATAAAGAATGCTTAGCGGGATCTAATTGTAGTGTGCCTCGGTGTCTCACGCTATTAATTTCTCGCCAGGTGGAGGTGGGTGAGGAAAAAGAGAAGAAAAAGTAGTAATAAATTGGTAGGTCCGTGAATCGTTGCAAAGCCTTTAAGCGTTTTCGAAACATGGTATTGGTCTGGATAGTACGCAGCAATAAACAAGCAAAACACGCAAACACACACACACACACACACACACACACACACACACACACACACACACACACACACACACACACACACACACACACACACACACACACACACACACACACACACACACACACACACACACACACACACACACACACCACACACCACACACACACACACACACACACACACACACACACACACACACACACACACACACACACACACACACACACACACACACACACACACACACTCACTCGCTCGCTATCTATCACTACAAGCTTAATTTCCACGCACTATCATTTATCACGCGGAACTTGCGAAACGCGTGGAAACTCTCTGTACTCACAAAAACTCTCATCACCTTTGTTTCGCTACTCGCTGGGGAAGGCGAGACGAGAGCGAAGTCAACAGGTGAGGCGCAGGTTCATGTCCTCTCGTGTGCCGCCGTCAGTTGCATCACCGGGCAGGGTATAATCATTGTGCTTGTCAGTATTTGCACGTCAAAGGTTTCTTGAGCTATTGATGTGCCTGATTGCCTTGTAATTGCTGGCTGTTTTCCGTCACTTTTCTAGTTTCCTAGCTGATGTAACATGCTTTTCTGTCTCACTCATTCTCTGCATCCTATTCCTCCTCTTTACAGTTTGATTGAATATCTACTTAAGTGGATTTATAATGAAATGTTGCCTCCTCTGGATTACTTTGTGTGTATTTTAATGTTATATTAGAATGCAACAAAATTGGTGGAAAGAAAAGCCCCAATGAAGACACCATACCTTGAAGAACGTAGGAAAACGGTTATATATCCATGATTTGAGGATGTGTCCTAATATCTCTCTTGTATATCTGATTGTGCCTGTACCTATTTTCACACATGTATCCTATCATGATTTATCATAATTTTTTCCTTCACATTCTATAGCGGGAATTCGCTAAATCTGAGGATAATTATTGTCGTGAAACATTTCCCATCAATTTACTTTACTGCCGCTCTTTATGTACACAGACTATAACTATTTCTCATCCTTTTTATTTCTTTAGTTTTCTACAGGGGTCATTCACTAGCGAAACGTGTGTGTGTGTGTGTGTGTGTGTGTGTGTGTGTGTGTGTGTGTTTCACTGTTTGATCTGCTGCAGTCTCTGACGAGACAGCCAGATGTTACCCTACGGAACGAGCTCAGAGCTCATTATTTCCGATCTTCGGATAAGCCTGAGACCAGGCACACACCACACACCGGGACAACAAGGTCACAGCTCCTCGATTTACATCCCGTACCTACTCACTGCTAGGTGAACAGGGGCTACACGTGAAAGGAGACACACCCAAATATCTCCACCCGGCCGGGGAATCGAACCCCGGTCCTCTGGCTTGTGAAGCCAGCGCTCTAACCACTGAGCTACCGGGTGTGTGTGTGTGTGTGTGTTAGTGTGTATGTAACTGCAAAATAACTATCTAATATTCGTTCACCATCAAATTCATGCCGTAGTGAGCCAGACTTACATAATGGAAACTGAGCCTATCAATCCAGGAGTCACAGTTCAGGCTTACTCTTCGTCTGCATAATTACTGGTAGCTTGATCCTTTCGTGTTTGGCAGGAACTGATCCATTAAGACCTTCCTCTCGTTCCCAGAATTTTGCAGACCGACGAGGAAGGGTACGGGTGTCTGGTGTCTGGCTGGTTGGTTGGCTGGCTTGGTGGATTGCTGGTGACACGTCCTTCTCCCTTCCTGGTTCCTTTCAGTTTCACCTCTTTGAGTAATTACTAAGTGAAATCCCCATACAATCCCTCTATGATCGCTTATAAATCCGTTTGCTGAATATTAATCCGTTCACAGTTACTAGGATGAGACTGATCGCTTGCTCTGTTTGTTCTCCCTTCCTTCCTTCCTTCTTTCCTTCCTTCCTTCCATCCTTCTTTGTTTCCTTCGTTTGTTTCTTATTTACTTTGTCATATACTTCTTCCTATTGTCTCTTTTATATTTTCATCTTTCACTCATTTCCTTCTTTCATTTTCACGTTCTTCCTCATTACTTTTTCCTATTTTTCTTTCTTTCAGTTTAGTGTCCATTTCTTTCTTCATTCCGTCTTTGCTCATTATCTTTTACACTTCCTCTCTATCTACCATTTTTTTTCAGTTCTTCCTTCCTTCCCTCCATCCACCCTTGTTGTCACTCTTCCTTCCATTATCCTTTCCATCTCCCTCCCCTATATTTCTTCCTATATTCTTCCGTTTCCCTCTTTCCTTTCTTAAATCGAAAACTCAAAACACAACAAGGTCCCTCTATGAGATTCACACACACACACACACACACACACACACACACACACACACACACACACACACACACACACACACACACACACACACACACACACACACACACACACACAGAAGTTCTAATTTGACACCTTTTTTCGTGCACACTTTTCGTTTTGATCGCTCTCCGCGGGCAAACGCCATCAGAACATGTTAATGGTGCGTTTACAAAGGCGATTTTTCCCTTCCTTTCCCTCTCTTTGGTATGAGTTTTGCTAATTTTACCCGAGTATTTGTGCGTTTGCATTTGCGTCTGTGTGTGTGTGTGTGTGTGTGTGTGTGTGTGTGTGTGTGTGTGTGTGTGTGTGTGTTACGGTTCTCGTAACTCGGTGGAAGCGTAAAGTTGTTGAGAAAAGTGCCTTTGTAAACGAACCTTTCTTCTTAGTGTGCTTTGTTTTATTGTTCAGTGTGTGTGTGTGTGTGTGTTAAGATGATCGACGCACACACATACACCCACATCCACACTCTCAGAGAGAGAGAGAGAGAGAGAGAGAGAGAGAGAGAGAGAGAGAGAGAGAGAGAGAGAGAGAGAGAGAGAGAGAGAGAGAGAATAGCCTGCACCGTTGCTCGTCTGGATTGGCGGAGTATTGGTACAAATGGGAGGGAAGAGTGGCCACGGGAGGGGAGTGCGGAGGGAGGGGAAAGAAGGGGAAGGCACAGAGAAGGGGAGGAGAGGTGAGGAAGAGGAGGAGGGAGGGAGAACCAGCCGCGTGCACATAAACAAACACTAATTGCAATGAATCGTTCCGCCTGATTAAGGGAAATTGGGGAGACTCTGGGTTAAGCCAACGAGTCGCATCCTCCCCTTCCTTTTTTTATACCGTCCTTTTTTTAATCGTCCAAGCAAAACACTCTCTCTCTCTCTCTCTCTCTCTCTCTCTCTCTCTCTCTCTCTCTCTCTCTCGTTTGAATCTACAATGTAAGCGACGGTGGTGTTGGTGGTGGTGGTGGTGTTGGTGGTGTTGGTGGTGGCGGGAACAGAGGCAGGTGCATGCAGGTTCCAGTGGCTGTGTTGTAAATGGCTCGCTGCCTTTATTCTTCCCATTGGTTTATCTTCCGGATGCGTTAGAAAATGGAAATGTTGGTGTGTGGACTTCATTTTTTTTTGTATTTATTTTTTGATATGTAATTTGCATCTTGTGTTTAATTTCCTAATGTTAGTGCGGAATAATATCTTGTTTTCTTTTTTGCTGGGAAATATATGTATTGCTCTCCAATTTCCTAATGTTACTGTGAAATAATTATGTTTTTTTATGCAGTTTATTTTTTTATTTTTTTTTTTGTTCTTGAATTACCTAATGTTGCTGTGAAATGATGGGAGTGTATTGGTGTTCTCGTCTTTTGCTTCCATGTTCCTTAACTAATTTGGTTCACAAGTTGTGTTTTGTGAGAGGAGCAATCGTAGCGGGAACATGGTAAGTCTACAATACATGAGTCTCAGTAGAAAGGCGGATAGATTTATGTGAAGGGATGACAAACGGTAAAAAAAAAAAAAAAATGCTCAGAAATTGCCGTATGACCCTCAACTGGTGCCTTTGCAGTCTTCTTTATTTTTGTTCTTATTTCAGGCTTGATGCGAGTGGTTAGTGAAAGGAGGGTAGTTTTATATTGTGGCCTCGTGTTCTCTAAGATTTTTGTCACTGTTGACGTATCTGTGTGCCTTTAACATTTACCTGTGTGTCACTCCATTTTTATTCCATGTGTCTTTATTTGTCTGTACATTTGCATCTTTCTGTATTTGTGTATCTGTCTGTTTTCTTTCTCCAGGTTTGTTTTACTTTGTTTGTCTCTCTCTCTCTCTCTCTCTCTCTCTCTCTCTCTGTGTGTGTGTGTGTGTGTGTGTGTGTGAGAGAGAGAGAGAGAGAGAGAGAGAGAGAGAGAGAGAGAGAGAGAGAGAGAGAGAGAGAGAGAGAGGGAGATTATGATTATATACTGAATTATACACTGATTGCATCTGTGTATTATTTTATTCTATTAATTATCGAGAACGACTTCTAATTGAATGCGTCGAACAGCACAATATGCAGCTCTCTCTCTCTCTCTCTCTCTCTCTCTCTCTCTCTCTGGTAATGTATTTTAAAGGAGGTTGATCCGGTTTGCATGAATTCTTTCCAAGTCACCCTTCCATGATTGTCCCGTTCTACTAGTTCTGATCTAGTAACACACATACACACACACACACACACACACACACACACACACACACACACACACACACACACACACACACACACACACATTGCTCACCTCATCTCACCTGACACGAGTTTTGCATTGTAGATGATAGCTGAATAGAATTGACTCGGTAATCAAGTTATTGATGCCGAGTTATGAGGAAGCTTTAAATGAAGGTTAGATCAATTCAGGGATAAAGATGATAGGTTGGGATAGGCAGGTATGTGATGTTTCATACAGAGATTACCATGTGTAGGCCTGATGACTTCCTGCAGCATTTCTTTATTACTTATATGTTAATGTATAGTTTTGGTTTTCGCCCCACATGACCAAGCTGGCTGACTCTTTTTGTTTTCATCCTTTTTTTTTGTAATTAACATCATGATCCTTTTTTTTTATCATCATTATTATTCTTTTTTGCTCGTGATGTGTGAAAGTTAAATAAACGTAAATCAATGAGTCAGAGGAAGTATAGCAAGTGGTAGTAATTGAAATAAAGCAATATGTAGATAGTGATTGATTTTCCTTCTTACGCAGTCTTTTGTTTTTCAGTTATCTTTGGTACTGCTAATAATGAGTGCAGGTAACTAAATAATAATCAACGAAAAATAGCGAAAGTACACTAAATATTGATGAAACAGTACACCATCTGATATCGAATGAAATAATATGTTAAGATTGAATGTTCTTTTTTTTTTTTTATTCAACGTTTGATTTTCTCATCCATCATGTTCCTGATTTGATGCATTTGCCTCATTAGCAGCCATCATTACCCATCACCACCACCACCACCACCATCATGACCTGTAATCCGCATCACCATCACTCACACACCATATCTCTTTATTCATCATCATTACACACACCATTCATCACCATCCACGCCACCCATTACTCCCTTATCACCAAATATTAGTATCCATAAAAGCACCACCACCTCGAAAATCACCTTTTCACCACAATAGAAGCAGTTGTCACACCACTCATCACTACTCATAACTTCTTCTTCCCATCTCTCTCTCTCTCTCTCTCTCTCTCTCTCTCTCTCTCTCTCTCTCTCTCTCTCTCTCTCTCTCTCTCTCTCCTTCAACACCCTTTAGGGCCATCACCACTTTTTCTTCTCCACCGTCACCATTATCACTTTTACTCAGACTCCCCGCTGGTCAGCCTGTCACCATCCATCACATTTCTCACCATCACGAACTCTCTCTTCCCATCAGTCTATCTCATCCTGCCACTATTGTCATCTCTCACCATCATCACTTCTAATTATACTGGAGAGAACAGAAACGTTTCGCTCTCTCAGCACGATTATCTGGCTTCTCAAGAGCTTTGTCTTATTAATAATATCGAAATCTTGTTAATTTGTCACTCCAACAGTCGAACGGTAAAAACGCTCTTAAAACTCCTTGCAACTTCAAATACAGTTTCTTTTAACATAGGTAATCGCAATGATGGCAAAAATGGCAACTTCAAATCCAGCCTCGGAGTACCCTTCTGTGGAGGGGACCATAAATGTTCCCAGGTCGGACTGCTATCTCAGTGGCGACTCAAAATGCCTTTAACACCTCCCTCAACTTTTTCTTCATTAACTTCTGCTACATTCGCGGTCTTAGATCTAACTTTCAATCTGTGGAACACCATCTCTTCTCTACTAAACCTCATCTTCTTTTTCTCACCGATACACAGCTATGTGAGGCAACTGACAGTACCTCCATCTCTGTTCCCTCCTACTTTCTCTATTCTCATTTTCGTTCTAAAGCTGGATGTTGCGTCTATGTGCGCAACGACTTAACTTGCTCTCGTGCCCACGCTCTTGAATCTTCCGAGTTTTTTACCATCTGCCTTCGACTCAACAGTCACTCTCTAACTAAATTTATCTGTGCTGTCTATCTCTCCCTAACGTCTCTGACTATATTAAATTCTTTGACTATTTAACTTCCAAAGTGGAGCACATTCTGTCCCTCTACCCTTTCGCTGAGATTTCCATTCTTGGAGATTTCAATGTTCACCACCAGCTTTGGCTTTCCTCTCCCTTCACTGACCATCCAGGTGAATTAGCCCTCAACTTTGCTATCCTCCATGACCTAGAGCAACTGGTGCAACACCCTACTGTATTCCTGACCGTCTTCTTTCTTGATCTCTTCCTCACCTCTAATCCTTCTGCTTATGCTGTCACCCTCTCTTCTCCGTTGGGCTCCTCCGATCACAATCTCATTTCTGTATCTTGTCCTATTTCTCCAATCCTCCTCAGGATCCCCAAAGCGAAGGTGCCTCTGGCGTTTTGCCTCTGCCAGTTGGGGGGACCTGAGGAGGTATTATGCTGATTTTCCCTGGAATGATTACTGCTTCCGTGTCAGAGACCTATCTCTGTGTGCTGAACGCATAACAGAGATGATAGTGTCTGACATAGAGGCATACATTCCTCGTTCTTTTTCTCAAACTAAACTTTCTAAACCTTGGTTTAACACAGCGTGTTCTCATGCTATTCATGATAGAGAGGTTACCCACAAAAGGTAATTGAGCCATACACCTCCTGAATCTCATGCACTTTATATTTCTGCCCGGAATCATGCCAAGTCTGTTCTTCAACTTGCCAAACACTCCTTCATAAATAGAAAATGTCAAAATCTTTCAAACTCTAACTCCTCTCTTGACTTCTGGCATCTCCAATAACTTTACTTCTTCATATTTCCCTCCTTTCTTTCATCCTGATGGCACCACTGCCATCTTATCTGTTTCTAAAGCTGAACTTTTCTATCAAACATTTGCTAAAAACTCTATCTTGGGTGATTCTGGGCTTGTTCCTTCCTCTCCTCCTCCCTCTGACTAATTCATGTCTTCAATTAAAATACTTCGTAATGATATTTTCCATGCCCTGTCTGGCCAAACCCTCGGAAGGCTTATGGACCTGATGGGGTCCTTCCTGTTGTTCTCAAAAACTGTGCTTCCGTGCTTGCACCTTGCCTGGCCAAACTCTTTCAACTAAACTATACCTATCACCTTTTACCTTTCCTTCTTGCCTACATTCAGCCTGTTCCTAAAAAAGGGTGACCGTTCTAACCCCTCAAACTACCATCCTATAGCTTTAATCTCTTACTTGTCTAAAGTTTTTGAATCTATCCTGAATAGGAAGATTCTTAAACATCTGACGCTTCACAACCTTCTATCTGATCGCCAGTATGGCTTCCGTCAAGGTCGTTCTTTTGGCGTTCCTTACTGAGTCTTTGTCATCCTCTTTTAGAGATTTCGGTGAAACTTTTGCTGTCGCATTAGACATATCAAAAGCTTTTGATAGAGTCTTGCACAAGGCTTTGATTTCAAAACTTCCCTCCTGCGGTTTCTATCCTCTCTGGAACTTTATCTCAAGTTTCCTTTCCGTCCGTTGTATTGCAGCCGTGGTAGACGGCCACCATTTTTCTCCTAGATCTATTAACAGTGGTGTTCCTCAGGGTTCTGTTCTATCTATTATTCATTAATGACCATCTTAACCAAACTTCTTGCCCTATCCACTACTACGCTGATGATACCACCCTTCATCTTTCCAGACCCTTTCAGAGACGACCAACCCTTCAGGAAGTCAACAGTTTAAGCAGGGACGCCACAGAACGCCTGACTTATGATCTCTCTCAGATTTCTTATTTGGGCAGAGAAAACTTAGTAGTTTTAAATGCTTCAAAATCTCAATTCCTTCACACACACCACGTGGTGTAGTGGTTAGCACGCTCGACTCACAATCGAGAGGGCCGGGTTCGAGTCCCGGTAAGCGGCGAGACAAATGGGCAAGCCTCTTAATGTGTGGCCCCTGTTCACCTAGCAGTAAATAGGTACGGGATGTAACTCGAGGGGTTGTGGCCTCGCTTTTCCGATGTGTGTTGTGTGTTGATGTGGTCTCAGTCCTACCCGAAGATCAGTCTATGAGGTCTGAGCTCGCTCCGTAATGGGAAAGACTTGTTGGGTGACCAGCAGACGACCGAGGTGAATTACACGCACACGCAGACACACACACACACACACACACACACACACACACGGTTCAGTAAAATATCTCTTACAATTTTCTACAAAAAAAAAAATGCATAATTAAATTGAACGCCGCATTTGGCTGCTAATGTAATAAAACGTTACACCAGCTTCCCTAATGAGAAAGTATTAATTATTCTTATTTGTTTTGGTAATATTGATATTTCAAATGCTGTATTTTTTAATTAGTATTCAATATTTCTAACATTAAATTCTCTCTCTCTCTCTCTCTCTCTCTCTCTCTCTCTCTCTCCAGCAACTAAAGCTCTCTAATGACAAAAACTGGATCATTTACCAAGATTACGCTAAGCTCCTCGGATTACGGAGCTGAAAAAAAGTAAGCGTTGTGATAAGGAAGCTTTTGTGTTAATTCAGAAAAAAAATCAGTTTACTTTTGCGTTATTCCTAGTGTGTCTGCCAAACTGGGCGTTTTTTCCTTACGATGTAGATAAGATTATAGGAAGCTTTGTATCTTTTACTTCTGTATGGAATGGGGGAGCATTTTAATCCTTATATTCCGAGACTGACTAAGGTACACTGGTCTTTTAGTAGAGGAAAATGATATTGTATAATGATTTTAGGTTGGTTTTAACGAGTATGATTCCTACTGCTCATTTAACGTACCAAAATTCTTTAGAAAAAGGCCAGTATGTGTCTCTCTTGCATAACTGAAATTGGGCTGCGCTTATATTTTTCAAACTTACACTTAAAAAAAAAAAAGTTTGAGTCACCCTGCAGTGTATCAGAGTGAGCATCGCCTATATTTTTCCGAGGTTAATTAAAAGATGCTGAGACTGTCCTAGTAGAAAAAAGACCAGTTTGAGTGTCCCTTCAGTGTATGCGGGTGAGCGGCGAGGCTGGTAGCGGTGCGTCTTACCCAATAAGGAACAAAAGCCGACCTTTCCCCTCGATGTATTTTGACACGCGATCGTTAGGAGGCTTTTTTCTGCCTTGTCTTTTCTCTTCGCGAGGCAACGACTTCCCTAATGCCCCCCTCCCCCACTCCTTGCCTCCTTCCTCTCTATCTCCTTTCCTTTCCCATTCTCTTTCTTCTGATCTTTCTCTTGTTTCCTTCTCTGTTCCCTTCAAGACATCACGTACCTATAGTTTACCTGTAGTGTCTTTGTTGTTACATCTCGCCAGTAATAGCATCACCACCACAATCTCGACCACTAACATCATCATCATCATCATCATCATCTTCACCGCCACCACCACCCTCATCATTACCCTCACCTTTAAAACTCTGACAACATTACGCATTGATTAACACCACCGCTTTGACCACTACTAACACTACCAACAAGTGCTTTATACCGCTACCATCACCACTATCACCAACACCATCACCACCATCACCACCACCACAATCACCACTGTTGCCATCTCTACCGTCTAGACGCGGCGCAACTCGTGATGGCACACAACCCCACAACTGTCAGAGTAACATATCAAAACGCCCCTCGTTAAGGAAACACGCGCCTCGGGGAACCGTCGCGGGAACAATCCAGACAGAGAAGGTCGATAACGGGATCATATGTATTTGTACGAGGATTTGCGGAATGGCGTATTTTCCAGAATGCTTAGTTCTTTCTTGGGAGTGGTTCGTGCTTTATTGGACCGTATTCTGACACTCCTCTGAGCCGCATCTCCACTGCTTTCAAAGAGGTGTAGTTGAAGTTAGACGGATTTCTTAGGTATTTTCTTATTTTAATGATATCTAAATAGAATTCTTACACTTTTAACCAGTGAGACGCTCATGAAAACTCGGCTAATCATTTCTGTGGGCTTTGAAAATGGTCGTGAGGAGAGAACAAAGGATTTCTGAATACTAGTCATACTTTTACATGTCAAGGAGACTGTTACCAAGGGCTTAAAAATAGGAAAGAAAAATAAAAAATACTCTCAGTTTGCCACTCTCTAAAGGTCAAAGAGTACAAAACGATTCGCCAGTATAATTCTGAAGGTGCCTTGACGTTTCTCTTAAAAAGTCCACGGAAAGATTAAACAATTTTGCTCCACCCACTTTGTTGGGCGTGGCTTTGTGTTCATATCATAGAAATGGAGTATATATTCCAGTGTCCAAGAATATAACACACTTTTTCTGCTTTGATTTAATCTCCAGTGGACATTTAAATCCTGAATTGAAAATGTAGTCACTCTAGTGGTCATTGTCTACAAGAATAATGACTGGATTTTTTAAATTGACAAGCTATGAAATGTTGCTGCTCAAAAACACTAACTTTGCATTATTTTTCTGATGCCACTTCTTGGGAAGGTGTATTTCAGAAACAACAGTTGCATCACGCTGCTCTCTGTAACACTACTTGGAAGGCTAGATGAACGAGCAGGATTATCTGGTGTGGCTTCGTTATTGTGCAAGTTAGAGAGAAAGAAAAGCGAATTTTCGTATGTTGCATTGTCGTGATCTCGGGGAAATGACCAGCTAACTGTATCCTAGACTCACAACATTCGCCTAGAGACAAATAGGGCTTCGGCACGGCTGGTGAGGGAGAACTGCTTGTTAACACTCTCTCTGCTATGGTCGTTCTAGTTAGCTTTCCGACCGGTATGAAAAAAATATATTTGGGTATAGGCAGAAAAAAGAGAGGATAAAAGGTTGATTCTGTCAGTTTATGCTGCAGAACTCAGAGACTAGTGTTCAAACAATATAAATGTTCGTAATGTTACAGATTGTGAGTTTGTGGATGGGTAAAACGTTTACTTTCAGGCTCTGCTGAGATTAACCGTGAAGTGTGCAGAGATTTACTGCAACAAACGCTGAAGTGTTTCCATGTCTGGTAAATGCCTTCAAGTCTCTTAAATTTTCTTTTATACTATAAACCAAACAGTCAGTTGTTAATTTTCTTGTCAATGGTGTCTTTCGGGATCATTCTCAAACTTTTGCAGCTGACCGTGTTGTCTGTAGGATAAAAACATGCTTTAGTCAAATGATTCTCAGCATTTGGTGTTAATGAATAAGTTAGCGCAGTTTAAAAAAAGATAGATATAGTATATTTGTTTATGGACTGAATATATGTGAAATCATGTTTTTATATATTTATATTTATGAATATATTTATATATTCATATTTATATATTTATATATATATATATATATATATATATATATATATATATATATATATATATATATATATATATATATATATATATATATATATATATATATATATATATATATATATATTTATCATATTTGTAATACGCGTTTATATTTTCTTTTGTGTTTACTTTGGACTTGTGTCGAGAATGGCACCCAGACAGTGGTGTGGTGAGGTCTCTATCAAATATAAAATGTGCGCATTCCTTATCACCCAACGTGCGCAGAGCACGGCACTCCGCCACACGCAGGATAGAAGATATCAAGAAATCCAAGTGTCCTTCTATAATTTAGAGTAAAGTTGATACTGATCATCAAATTTCGTTTGTAGACAGTTACATTTTCTTTATGAGTAAATGAAGAGTTAAGTTATACAGTTTGGTAAAGTAACAAGAGACAACAAGTAATAAATCACCAAAGAGAAACAAACGAGACTTGCCACATAATAACTTCAAAAATACCACACCAGATAGACGACACTCGGCACACAGTCGCAGCAGGAGGGCAGAGTGACGGATAAAAAAACACTGGACTACCTGAGGGGACGGGCGAAGGGAAGACACCCACACCTCCTTCCACCATTCCCCTCACCCACACCCGGCCGAGGCGAGGACAGCGCAGGCACAGGCTGAAAACAAAATTGTGTATTCAGCGTGACCTTTGAAAAGAATTGAATAGAATTTAGGCGGCCAGATGAAGTGTTCGCCTGCCCACCTCTTTACTGAACCTCCCTTCTTCCCTTCCTGCCTCTGTCTCCCAATCCTGTGTCCGTCTACCCTGCCTCCCACCGTCTCCTCCTCCGCCAGCGCCCCTCTCCCCGACGCGACAAAATAGAGAGAAGCATAGCGAACACACAGCTCCACTGATATGAACATGAGATCCGCTTTTATTAAACTTGAGGACACGTGTAAAAAATGAAAGGCATTGACAACGTAGTGGGAGAGGCGTGCGTATATATATATATATATATATATATATATATATATATATATATATATATATATATATATATATATATATATATATATATATATATATATATATATATATATATATATATATATAAAGTATATATAAAGCGGTAGTGGTGGTGATGGTGGTGGGAGCAGTAATAGTAGTAGTAGTAGTAGTAGTAGTAGTAGTACTAATAGAAGTAACAGTAATAGTAGTAGGAGTAATAGAAGTAGTAGTACTAGTAGTAATAGTAGTGGTAGTAGTAGTAGTAGTAGTAGTAGTGGTAGTAGTAATAGTAGTAGTAGTAATAGTAGTTATAATAGTAGTGACTAGCAAGAGTAGCGAGAACAGTAGCAGGAGTAGTGCAAGTAATATATAATGCAATACTACTACTGCTACTACTAGTACTACTACTACTACTACTACTACTACTACTACTACTACTACTACTACTACTACTACTACTACTACTACTACTACTACTACTGTTATCATTACTACTATTGTTACCACTACTACTACTACTACTACTACTACTACTACTACTACTACTACTACTACCACCACTAATACTACTACTACCACTTTTACCACTACTTCCACCACCACCGCACTTCTACCACTCCTCCTCCCCTTCCCCACAAAAGCTCCCACCCCACCCCGTCACAAACACACCAACACCCAAAGCTGCTGATTGGTCACCTGGCCAGCGCGGATCACACCTTGCGCCCCAAATCCAAGTGAACCATAAAAGCGACCATTTTTAAACGTGATAATATACAAGCTTTGCAAACACGAATAAAAAAAGAGAGAAAAAATATATAAATAAATAAAAAAAAAGCATCATAACTCGTGGACAAATACTTTTATTGTTCAACTCACGTTCGTTCTCAATGCGTATGGAGTGTTTATATTTTACATCTATTTAGTTACTTTTTTTTTTTTGCTTAGTTTTGTTGTGTGTGTGTGTGTGTGTGTGTGTGTGTGTGTGTGTGTGTGTGTGTGTGTGTGTGTGTGTGTGTGTGTGTGTGTGTGTGTATGTGTGTGTGTGAGAGAGAGAGAGAGAGAGAGAGAGAGAGAGAGAGAGAGAGAGAGAGAGAGAGAGAGAGAGAGAGAGAGAGAGAGAGAGAGAGAGAGAGGGGGGGGAAGACTGCAAAAAATATAGATATGTAAAGAATATATATCTTAGTAGAGCGTTGCAGGTGCAGTTAGGAAGTGAATTTGGTGAGGAAAAAATGCATGAAAGAAGTTGTGAGAGAGGAGGAGGAAAAGGAGGAGGAGGAGGAGAAGGAGGAGGAGGAGGAGATGGAGGAGGAGGAGGAGGAGGTGGAGGAGGCGAGACAAGGGATACTCATAAAATCTTTACTACTCAATAATGTCATATCATCCCCTTCTTTTCTCTGCTTCCTCCTTCCTCCTCCCCCTCCTCCTCCTCCTCCTCCTCCTCCTCCTCCTCCTCCTCCTCCTCCTCCTCCTCCTCCTCCTCCTCCTCCTCCTCCTCCTCCTCCTCCTCCTCCTCCTCCTCTTCTATTTTACTGGACCTCTTCCTATCATTTTATGTGAGCGTGCATGGATCCTCCTCCTCGTCTCTCTCTCTCTCTCTCTCTCTCTCTCTCTCTCTCTCTCTCTCTCTCTCTCTCTCTCTCTCTCTCTCTCTCTCTCTCTCTCTCTCTCTCTCTCTCTCTCTCTCTCTCTCTCTCTCTCTCTCTCTCTCTCTCTCTCTCTCTCTCTCTCTCTCTCTCTCTCTCTCTCTCTCTCTCTCTCTCTCTCTCTCTCTCTCTCTCTCTTTATGCATTTCTAATGCTATCACCTTAGGTGAGCTTTAGACAAAAGAACCTCAGCGCGCGCATTGGCACATGTTCTCGAGCGCCTGCGCGCACACACACACACACACACACACACACACACACACACACACACACACACACACACACACACACACACACACACATACACACACACACATAATGAAAAAAACTAATTCCCTTCATTTCTTCATTTTTACCTCCTTTACCGAACCATCACCACCACTACCACCTTCTCCTACAAATCCATCACCTGACTCGGCACCTGCACAATCAGTTATGTCCCCCTCAGGTATTTTATTGAGTGTAATCTCTTTTAAATGACAGGCTGGATGTAATTAGGTTTTCTCACAGACTTAGTAATTGCATTCACTCCTTCTCCTGTGTGTCACTTTCGTCTGCATCCACGTCAGGTGTCAGCAAGCACATCTCGCCCAGCCCACCGTTAAAGCCTCCTCTACCACCCTTTCTCTCGGGATAGGGCAAAGTAGACCGTCTTGGAGGAGGAGGAGGATGAGGGAGGAAAAAGGAAGTCTTAGATGAGGAGGGGAAAATTGTCTTGTAGAAGGAGCAGGAGGAGGGAGAGGAGAATCTTTTTAAGGAGGAGGAGGAGGAGGAGGAGGAGGAGGAGGAGGAGGAGGAAGGCTGCTTTGTAAGAGGAGAAGTAAAATTGAACTGTCTTAAAGAGGAGGAGGAAGGGGAAGAGGAGAAGGAAAACTGGTTTGTAGGAGGAGGGTGAGAAGAAGAGAATTGTTTTAAAAGTAGAGGAAGAAAAGGAGGAAGAGGAGGAAGAGGAGAAAGAGGAGGAGGAGGAGGAGGAGGATAATGAGGAAGAGTAGGAGGATGTCATCTATAAACAGCAGGTGGAGGGAAAGGAAACATTCCTAAAGCAGGTGGAGGAAGAGAAGGAGGAAGAAAGGCAGAAATGTCTTGATGGAAGTGGAGGAGTACGGGTAGGTGGAAGAGGAATAGAAAGTGACACCGCTATGATAACAAAACGATGATGCAGGATTAGAGAGAGATGGGCGGTGATAATGAAGGAAATGGTAATAATAAAGATGTGAAAGAAAAATGGGTAGGAGGAGATTGAGGAAGAGTAAAGATCGAGGAGAACACGATAAAGTAGCGATGAATGAGAAGAACGAGGAGGAGGATGATGAGAGTGATGGAAATGGTAGTAATGTGGCAGGTTTGAAAGAAAAAGGAGGAGGAAATGGAGAATGAAGAGAAGACGAGAGGAACGTGATAAGGGAACGATTACAGAAGACAAGGAGAAAAAGAGAGATAGTGATAATGATGAGAAAAACAGCTAAAAATAATGACTTGAAAGAGAAGAGAGAACTAAGACTACAATTTAGAAAACGAACATGACCATCATTACGTAGACGATGATAAATGGGAACAGTTTAGACTTTAGAACGCTACGAAGAATGAGGAGAAAAGGAAGTAAAGAGGAGAAGAAGAATATGATAATGAGAACAGTAAAAAGAAAATATGCTTGACAGTAAAAAAAAAAAAAAAAATGGGATCGATTTTTAGAGAACGTTAGGAAGAAGAGGGCAAACTATGATAAAGACGGCAGTAAAATTCGAAATGATTCTAGAGGAGGAGGAGAAGGAGGAGGAAGAGAAGTAGGAGAAGCAGTAGGAGTAGAAAGATAAGTGAGAGGAGGAGGAGGAGGAGGAGGAGGAAGAGGAGGAGGAGGAGGAGGAGGAGGAGGAGGAGGAGGAGGAGGAGGAAGAAGAGGAGGAGAGGAAAAAAAGGATGAATATATGTAAGATTACGATAGGTGGTGGAGGGAAGAGGAAGATTTATGAGAATCACAAAGGAACATAATGGAAGAATAACAAGACTTTTTTTTTTTTTTTGCAAGAAACAACAAAAGAAGAACAAGAAGGAGAAGAACGACAACAACGAGAGAAACAAAGAAAAAAACAAAACAAATACTCAGATGCAGTAAAGAACACGGAAAGAAAAAATGACAAAGAGATAAGTTAGTAAAGATAATCGTGTTATAATGTAGTCGAGATTATCAAATTACTGAAAATTATGACGAAAGACGAGGAATTGTTTTGCTGCTAATTAAAACAGAGCAAGAGGTTGAATTTTTCTAGAGGCAGCGCGTGAAATGGGAATAATAACTTGGGGATTATGAACTGGTGTAAAAGTAAGAGTAGAAAAATAAAATTGTGGAAGGTAAAAGGAGGAGGAGGAGGAGGAGGAGGAGGAGGAGGAGGAGGAACAGTAGCATATTTTTGCTCTAGACATCTAAACAAAGGCTCCATTCCCCCTTTCTGTTAGAGAGAGAGAGAGAGAGAGAGAGAGAGAGAGAGAGAGAGAGAGAGAGAGAGAAGCAAACAAAGTAAAGTGTTGCCTAGCTATTTCTCTTGCAAACACACATTTCTGTGTTTCACTGTTTGATCTGCTGCAGTCTCTGACGAGACAGCCAGACGTTACCCTACGGAACGAGGTCAGAGCTCATTATTTCCGATCTTCGGATAGGCACACACCACACACCGGGACAACAAGGTCACAACTCCTCGATTTACATCCCGTACCTACTCACTGCTAGGTGAACAGGGGCTACACGTGAAAGGAGACACACCCAAATATCTCCACCCGGCCGGGGAATCGAGCTTCTTTGGCTTGTGAAGCCAGCGCTGTAACCACTGAGCTACCGGGCGTGTGTGTGTGTGTGTGTGTGTGTGTGTGTGTGTGTGTGTGTGTGTATGTATGTAAGAAGGAATTGCTTGCCAAGGCCAACATAAAAAAAAAGAAGGCCCACTAAGTTGTCAGTTCCCTTGAAAGGCCGAGAAAGTTAACCAAAAAAGTGGATAAATGTCTTGAGGCCTTCCTGGTGAATGAAGTCAAGTCATAGGAAATTGGAAATACAAAAGCAGGTAGGAAGTTCCAGAGTTTACCAGTGAAAGGCATGAATGATAGAGAGTATTGGTTAACTCTTGCATTAGAGAAGTGGACAGAAGAGAGGTGAGAGAGAGAAGAAAGTCTTGTGCAACGAGGCCGCAGGAGGGGAGGCATGCAGTTAGCAATATCAGCAAAGCAAGTAGCATCAATATAGCTACAAAAGATAGCAAGGTATATATAGAACATTCCGGCGGTGAGAAAGAGGCTGAGAACAGTCAGTCAGAGCAGAGGAGTTGATAAGACGAAAATCTTTTGATTTCATCCTATCTAATAAAACGGTGTGAATGGAAAACCCCCCATATATGCGAAGAGTACTCCATACCTGAGCGGATAAAACCTTTGTACAGAGTTAGCAGTTGGGGGGTGAGAAAAAACTGGTGGAGACGCCTCAAAACGCCTAACTTCATAAAGGCTGTTGGATGGGTAGAGGAAATGTAGGGAGTAGGGAAGCGGGTGGAATGGGTAAAGTACAGATCCCTTTAACCCTTGCAATATTAATGTGATCCTCCCATCAGATGCAGCGCGGGATGACGGGGTGAGGTTGACTTGATGAGCGGCGTGAAATGAAGGAAGGAAGGAAGGAAGGAGAAAGGAAGGAAGGTTAGTATATGTCGAGAAGGAAGGAAGGAAGTAAGGAGGGAGTAGGCAAGGAAGAAAAACTGTTAGATGTATAGAGATGTCGGAAAGGAAGGAGGAAGGAAGAAATAAAAAAAAAAGGCCTTATATTTAATCAGGAAAAAAAAATCACAGATTATGTTTATGAGAGAACAAAAAATAATGCTTCACTAAAATAAATATAAAGGTTACGTAGAATATAGAAAAAAACTGTAAATAAAAAAAATAAAAAGAAAATAGGAAAGGTATAAAGATGAGAATAGGAAAGGCAGGAGGAGAGGGGTGCTTTCAAGAAAGAGAGAATAATACAGGAGAGGTGGGCAAGGAGGATAGATGAATGATGCAGAGAGGGAAAAGACAAAGAGTGAGAGAGGACACACACACACACACACACACACACACACACACACACACACACACACACACACACACAGAGAGACACAGAGAGAGAGAGAGAGAGAGAGAGAGAGAGAGAGAGAGAGAGAGAGAGAGAGGGACTGTAGGCAGGTGGGTAATATAAAGAGAAACGAGGGAACGGATGGGTAGATTGGAAGGGAGAGGAGATAAATGAATAGTAGACAAAGGGAGGAAAGAGAATGTAAGGAATTTGCAATGACAATTGATTGCCTGATTGGTTGTTGAACTCTCTCGCAGCTGGTAACAAAACGCCTATGAGATATCCAAGATTTTCACTGATCAAGAATAAAACCACGCGTACTGAAAGGTTTGTGGAATGTTTATTTCTCATCATGTTGCTAGTAGTATATGAAAATCTTGCATGATATTCACGATACATTGTCATCTTTGAAGAGACCCATAGTTGTTGTCTTCTAAAACGCTGTCTTATGAAGAACTGAAGTGAAGAGATGGGCACCAGTGAAGAGAAGCGAAGAAGTAATATAATTAGTGAGCAGAAACTTAGTGATCCCGTACTCAGAAGACTGAGAGTAAGTGTGCATTCGCAAATCATGTCATGCAATGGATAATGGAGGTACAATGAAATGAATCTAGAATAATGATAATGTAAAAGATGACAAAAGGAGAGATGAGTTGAGAAAAAAAAATTGCAAAAGATCAGTATGAAAAGAAATAGTAACAAGTTCAATACAGCTCTCTGATATTTTAGACGGAACAAATATTACATTAGCAAACCACATCAGGTAATGGATTGAAGTGTGATAAAAATGATGAGGAACTTTGAAAGTTGTATTTACCAACGTGAATGTAAGTGGATGTTGAAAGCAAAAATCCTCCTTACAAAAACGAAAATGAAAATAGAAGATGATTCAGTAAGAATAAGTTAATAAGGATTTTATCTTTTTAAAGAAACATTATGATGCAATGTTGGAAGCAAATGCAACCACGCGACGTGACGCAAAGATAGAAAAGCGTCACATCCTTGTGGAAAGTAAATGGATAATTAATTAAAGCACCAGCAATTTTGTTGCGCCAAATAAGATTGCTTGATCAAGTGAAAAGAAAAACTGAAGGGTACCTCTGAATAAGAAATAGAGAGTTAGGGTTCTGTTCATGTGACGGAATAATTCATCAATCCCATTAGTTTATCACTTTTGGCCTCTGTGGTCACTGAACAGAAAAGTTGAAATTATAGTCTGCGATTAATGTGACGTGAGGGAAAAGACACACACATACACACACACACACACACACACACACACACACACACACACACACACACACACACACACACACACACACACACACACACACACACACAAGATGCTTTGGTATTAAGACAGCATATACCAAGGTTCGTAATATGAGTTTGATTAATAAAAATATGAATTAGTATACATTAATGTTCAGTAACCCTTAGGTTTTTAGGAAAAAGATTCATTCCCCTGGAAGACCTGAAACGTTTTAGACACCATTTTTGAGCTAAGCTCACACAGTTGTTGCTGCAGCATGTAAGACCGAATTAACCCGTTTCTTTTATTTAATTCCTTTCCTGTGTCTTCATATGAGCAACACTTATAGTGCTAGGAATATTGACGAAGGAAAACTAAATCAGTAAAAAGATTGAAATAGAGAGCAAGATTAGAAGGGCAAACGGAAGATTCGACAAATTGAAGTGCAAAATAAGCAAGGAACGTCACGTATTGAATCAACATCACCCGGGAGTGCTCAGACGTGTGGCAGGAAAGAAGGAACTCTGAAAGAATTCTTAAAAGTAAGTGACGCAGCTTCGAGTCCGACAGAGTTGGACCAAAGACGAAGATCGAAATGAGCTCTTTATCTTACTACATCACCGAGAGTCTATATCGGTTGTGTCTTACGTCTTATGCCTTCCTATTTATGGACTATTAAGGTTAACATGAATATGGTGTCTTGCAGACTATGAATGCGTCGAAAAATGTTATTAAAGAAATAAAATAGAACCGGTATTTAATGAAAACATATGACATGGGACAAAATTATTGAAATCAAGTAACACAAATGCTGCATAAAACAACGATGTTAAGTTTTACGAGATATCTATTAACGTGCACACATGGTAAAGCATATATATATATATATATATATATATATATATATATATATATATATATATATATATATATATATATATATATATATATATATATATATATATATATATATATATATATATATATATATATATATATATATATATATATATATACACACACACACACACACACACACACACACACACACACACACACACACCGCGTAGTGAAGTGGTTAGTGGTTAGTACGCTCGGTTCACAACCGAAAAGGCCCGGGTTCGAGTTCAGGGCGTGGCGAGGCAAAATGGGCAAGCCTCTTAATGTGTAGCCCTTGTTCACCTAGCAGTAAGTAGGTACTGGATGTAATTTGAGGGGTTGTGGCCTCGCTTTCCGATATGTGGAGTGTGTTGTGGTCTCAGTCCTACCCGAAGATCGGTCTATGAGCTCTGAGCTCGCTTCGTAATGGGGAAGGCTGGCTGGGTGATCAGCAAACGACCGTGGTGAATTAAACACCCCGTCCCCCCCCAACACACGCACACTGACGTTTGTAAGTTTTGTTACTATGACTAACTTTATTATTATGAGACATGTACATGTTTTTATACAACATGACAATTTTCCTATTATTATGATTTAATGTTTCCCAGAGCGTGTACTCGTACTGAACTCAAGGCTTAGTTTTTTTTTAGATCTTGGATGTTTAAACATCTTCATCTTCATCTGTGTTATACTACTACAACTACAGCAGCAGCAACAGCAGGAAATTACTACGACTAGAATTAGCAGTACTCCTATTGACACTGCTGCTGCTGCTGGTCCTGCTGCTGCTACTACTACTGAAAATCATCATTGTCGTCGTGGAGGTCGTCTAAAAGTCGTTATGATCTTCGCTATCGTTACAGTCACCTTACTTTTCAAATGCCCATGTTTAGTTGTTGTCGATAGTGATATGCTCTGTTGACGGTTGCTGTTATTACTGATTACAATAGTTCATTATCATAATTGACGCGGTTATACCACCACCGCACCACCACCAACAACACCACCACCATTACCAGAGTAAGAATAATATCCATAGTAGTATTCATAAACATTACATAACATCAGCAACAGCAACAACAACAGCAACAACAAACAGAATTTACAAAAACAACAACAACATAATCACTTCGCAAATTACACACCGAAGATTCATCAGCTCTTCACTTGACACGCACCGGTGCCATCCCTCCTCCTTCAAATGTGTGTCCTCGCGGGAGCCTGGGCGCCGAGAGTAAGTGAAGGCATGTATAATTCATCACCACCGCTATTGCTGTCTGATATTTACGCATTTACAGAATATTGCATCGAATTGGGAGAGTGTAAGAGTTTTATTGCAGCTTAAAAAGGAATGTTTATTATTTGCTTCTTTTAAAGGCTTTGCAGCGTTATTTTTTTTTATTTTTACTTTATGAGTTTAAGAAATATCCCGAAAAAGTGCATTTCAAGTTTTTTAATTGTTGATTATTTTATTTTTTCATGTGTTTTTCTTTTTCATTTATCACCCATCTATTCTTTCTCATCCTTTTCTTATTGTACCTTCTCCTTTTCATATTCCTCTTCTTCCTTCTCATCTTTCTCCTTCTACTACTCCTTTTCCTACTGTTGCTGTTGCTCCTTCTTCCTTTTTACTTTGCTGCTGTTCTTCTTCTTCTTCTTCTTCTTCTTTTCTTCTTCTTCTTCTTCTTCTTCTTCTTTCTTCTTCTTCTTCTTCTTCTTCTTCTTCTTCTTCTTCTTCTTCTTCTTCTTCTTCTTCTTCTTCTTCTTCTTCTTCTTCTTCTTCTTCTTGTTGCTGCTGTCGGTGCATATATATTTTTTTGTATTTTCGCAATTCAGATGTGTGTGTGTGTGTGTGTGTGTGTGTGTGTGTGTGTGTGTGTGTGTGTGAGAGAGAGAGAGAGAGAGAGAGAGAGAGAGAGAGAGAGAGAGAGAGAGAGAGAGAGAGAGAGAGAGAGAGAGCCACATCCACCCTAATGGAGAAAACTTTAATTCTTTCCGCAATATCTGAGAAAAACAGAGAGAGAGAGAGAGAGAGAGAGAGAGAGAGAGAGAGAGAGAGAGAGAGAGAGAGAGATGGGGGGGGGGGCAACCAATACATCCTTTATGCATGAGAAAATTTATGAACAGTTTTGCATACTCATCGCTCGCCGGTGTGTGAAGGGAGCCGAACATTCTGAAACACACACACACACACACACACACACACACACACACACACACACACACACACACACACACACAGAGGAAAGTTGCGATCACTCAGGCTGTAAATGTTTGCCCGAAGCCCCGACAAATTATTAAGTTCGTTCAGAAACTTTCGTTCCCTTTCTGAAACTTGCAGCGGCCGTTTGATGTTGTTTTTTCTTGCATTTATTTATTGTTCTTGTGATGTGGTGGTTGTGGTGTTGATTTCTCTCTCTCTCTCTCTCTCTCTCTCTCTCTCTCTCTCTCTCTCTCTCTCTCTCTCTCTCTCTCTCTCTCTCTCTCTCTCTCTCTCATTCGTTTCCAGTATCTCTAACTTGATTCTTTTTTTCTCTCGCACTCTCTCCTCCCTTTCTCCTTCATCATTTCAATTTACTTCTCCCTCTCCTCGTCTTCCCATCTCCTGCCACAGAAACTCTCTCTCTCTCTCTCTCTCTCTCTCTCTCTCTCTCTCTCTCTCTCTCTCTCTCTCTCTCTCTCTCTCTCTCTCTCTCTCTCTCTCTCTCGCAATGTCTTCTGTAGTAAAGACTGTTGCATCTTTCATTAATATGTATTACTAGTCTATTCAAGTAATTTTTTTTTATTTTTGCATGTCTGTCTTTGTCTGTATGTCTTCGAGTCTCTTTGTCTGTTTGTGTACTTTTTTCTGCAGGTTCGTGTACTTGGCTGCTTGTCCACCTGTCTTTTTTTCTTTTTCTCCGTCTGTCTGTGTGCATTTGTCTTCCTTCTCATTTAGTCTCCGTGCCTTTCTTCTCTCCTCCCTTTCTATTTTGCAACTTTTTCTCCATTACACCTCCCTTTCTCTCCCCATCCATCTCTTTCCCCACTATCCCGAGTTTCCGTTTGTTTATTTTTAGCCTGAACCCTTTTCCATCTTACATTCAGTTTCCATTCTCTGGCAGTGTCTCGGGCTCCAAAAACGTTCCCCCCTTGACCTTTTTGTCTCCTCTGTCTAGTCCTAGGTGGATATTCACTCCGTAAACAAGTAAAGGTAAATGGTCAGACATACTGGCTCGTCCCTATTCTTTGACCAGTAGGAAGAGGAGGAGGAGGAGGAGGAGGAGGAGGAGGAGGAGGATGAGGAAGAGGAGAAGGAAAGGATGGAAGAAGAGATGGAGGACGACAACGAAGACGAGAGAAAAGAGGAGATACATGAGTAAAACTAGAAAGAGGGAGAAGGGAGGGAGGAGAAAGAGGACGAAAACAATGAAAAGGAAAGAGGAGAACAAAAGGGAGGAGGATGTGAACAAGGAGGATGAAAAACATAAAATGAAGGAAAGAAGAGTGGGAGAAGGAAGAGCAGGATCAGAAGAGAGACGCGGAAGGAATATAAATAAAGGGGAGGTAAATGGAAGAGAAGAATGAGGATGGAATAATTTGAAACAGAATAGTATTACGGTTTGAGGACCTCGAGAAGTGATTACTATTTGATGGATAAAACACACAAACTAGAAGTATGCGGGACCAGGGGGAACATTTATTGCGAAATCATTGATATCTGACATAGTGACTAAACTATGGTGAAGTAAACTGATAAAATAGTATGATAAAATTGAGAAATAAAAACCTGCCTAACATATAGTAAATACCCTTGAAAATTTTAACATCAGCACGTAAGAATATAAAGGAAGCTACGGTAAGACAACCAGTAGGCCTATACGTGACAGTCAGGCCCTGCATAAAACATACCTGCTTCTACCCATCCATCATTTCCATTCATAAATTCATGTAGTGTTTTATATCCTTAATGACTCGGTCTTAAAGATTTAGTCAGTAAATCCAAAACACCGTACTTTATTCATTCATATCGTTAAAAGTTAGTATTGATATAAAATAAGAATGAAGTAGCAATGAATTCTCTCTATCAATCATCTTGTATTTTCTCCTCTCCTTTCTTTATCATCTTTAGCTGTTATTCACTCCTTTCCTCTCCTTCTCCGTCCCACCTACTCCCTCTCTCTCCCTCTCTATCCCCGAGCGAGTTTCACAAAGTGGTGCCATTGATTTTCTGTAGCAGACTTGTATTAGGATGTAGGGAAGGTCGCAAGGAGGCCTGGCAAAGCGGGATGCTTCTTACTGCCTGGTATTGAGAAATGTATTGTTATAATGCAATGGGGTAGTTTTGAAATGTGTCGTGTTATGAAGATGTAGTGCGGTGAGAAAGTTTTATATTGTAAAGTGACAGTGTTCTTTTTTAAATTTAGTGAGAGAATAACTACTTCTACATATACTAACAGAAGAAACACTCTTGAGAACCGGGTTTATAATCTCAGTGGCCTTTGAAAAAGTGTCGAGGTGAGACTATAGAGTTCTGATGATGGGCACATGGGGACGATAGAAGCCGAACGTGTAGCAGCAATACTCCCAAGGCTTAACACACACGAAGGCCGAGGGACAGGCACGAGGGGTTCGTCAAGTGAGAGTACTGTTGACTTGGGGAGAACTTCTAGTCATGTTCTTGGAAACTTGAGGCTGATGAGGCAATATTACGGGCTGTGTTTGGGTGAGTATGTCTACTTGTAACAAGGCTGCGAGGGACACTGGTGATAGATCAATAGACACACACAGGGTGAAGTGGAAGGTTGTAGAAAGGTAGATAAACAACGGGAAGGGTATTCGGTACAAAGGGGAAGACAGACTGAACTGAATTAAAGGGTTTTAGATAGTAAGATAGATAAACATTGGTAAGGATAGCAGATAGACAGGAAATAAACAGATTGATGTATTTTGAGCACGGATACATACGGAAATGTGTGGATTTGGAAACGAGGAGACAGGAGAAATACTTAATGAAAAATAATATATGGACAGATAAACAGATATGGAAACTAGTTGATGGATGGAGACGGGTGGGGGGGGGGTGTATAGATGACAGATGTTTAAGACTGAAATTTGATAAATGGTCTGGTAGACAAAGTTGCCGATAATAGACAGACAGATTGACAGATAAAGAAGGTACACAGTAAAGTGGACAGACAGATAAACAAACAGAATGACAAATAGGAAAAGATAGTGAGATGCTGTAGTTAAGTAGATAGGTAGACTGGTGACAAAATAAATCCATCACATTTGTAGATAGTAAAAAAGGCAAACGAACAAACAGACAACCAGAAAGAGATGATAAATAACTCGCACCACCGAGAATTCTTGATCATGGAGGAAAATATCAGCGGTCCATTCATGAAGCGATGCAACGAGAAAATATATAAAGTTTTCATGCGTGATTCGTGTCGGTCTCGATTGCAAAAAAGGAAAGAATTGGGTCAGGAATCGCTCTCGCTGATTTAATTAATTTTTCCCCACTTGCCATGAAGCTGCTTTGAAAATTGTGGGACACCATTTTTTATATATATATTTTTTTCAAAATTTCAGTTTTGATATCGTGATTTTAACGATGACACGGTGATGAAAGATAAAAATGAATTAGAAATAAAGTACAACCATAAAGGGACATGAAATAATAAAGTGGATAAGATGATAAAATAAATGAAATATCAGAAAGGAGGAATAGGGAAAAGAGAATAGATCCCCCAAAAAAAAACACGTAAATAGAATAGAGAAAACGAATAACGAAAATAATAGATTATTTAGAAAAATGGAATAGTAAAATGGAAGAAAGAAGGAAAACAGTGGAGATGAAGATGGTAAAAACAGAACAACAAATAAAGAAGGAACTGAAATGAGGAACAGAAAGGTAAATGAAAAAAAGCTAAATAAAATAAGGATAAAATAATAACAATAATAGTACTACTACTACTACTACTACTACTACTACTACTACTACTACTACTACTACTAACAATAATAACAATGATAATGATGATAATGATGATAATAATAATAATAATGATAATAATAATATACGATTTATTCGAATTGCAGTACACACATACTAAAATATACATGGGGATGGCGAGGAGGCTTAAGAATAGGAAATAAGAGAATACCTACGTAAGAAAAGAAAAAATTGAAAAAAAAAAGTTGAAAAAGAGTAGGTGATGGAGAAAGAATTATATTTAAGGGTAGAAACAGGAGGGAAGGAAAAAAAGGGAAAAGCAAAGCGTATTTGAGGAAAGAGTAAAGGAAACTAAAGAAACAGTTGGAGGGAAGTAATTAGTGAAGGGAATCAAGGAAGAAAAGTGGGGAAATGGACATGGAGAGATAAAGGGAGTGACTGAAAGAGATAGGAATAGAGGGACAGAAGAAAAAAAAAAGAAAGAGAGGAGAGAGAGAGAGAGAGAGAGAGAGAGAGAGAGAGAGAGAGAGAGAGAGAGAGAGAGAGAGAGAGAGAGAGAGAGAGAGAGAGAGAGAGAGAGAGAGAGAGAGAGAGAGAGAGAGAGAGAGAGAGAGAGAGACTATGCTCAAAATAATCTCATATTGACAGTGTAGATTAAGAATTTTATGGCAGATCATTAGTTATAGGAGAAAATCTGATATTGTGTCCATGTGAGAAAATAACAGGTGTGTGTGTGTGTGTGTGTGTGTGTGTGCATGCATTGATATGGAAGATAATAAGTGTTTTGTGTATGAAATGGAGAATGAAATGCACTTGACGTTAGCTTGTGTGGGTGCTTGAATAGAGGATACGTCTGTCTATTTGTCCGTGTTTGTGTGTCCTGTCTATCTGCTCATCTATCGTTTACTTTCTATTTATTGTCTGCCTGTCTTTGATTTTTGCAGTTATTCATTCGTTCTTTTTTCTTTTGTTAAATCATGGATTCATTCGTTCTATTGATTTCTCTTATCCATTCATCTTTTTAATCCATCTAGCGTCATATTTTCACTCTGAATTAATTTTCCCAAAGTAAATCAACGCACATTTGTATTATCAGCGTCGAAGAGAACACACTGTTTTTATACCTATTATTGTACATACAACAGTGGACAGTAGTATAATTCGTCTTTGCAGAAAAAGTTGTGCCGTGTGTATTAACAAAATTTTTCCACTCTCACAGCGACTATTTTCAAAATCACACTGATCAGCCGATTTCTTTGAATATTTCTACTGTTAATCATGTAAAAATCTTGTTAGTCTTTCATTACATTCATCAAAAAACTTCCTTAAAAACCTGTATAACTTCAACAAGAGGTTTTTGGAAAGTAATTGAGATGTGGGAAGAGGTGTTGCAGAATATCGTCCTTAGGGTCTAGCTCGTGGAAAACATCAGGCAAAGTAAAGAGTTTGGAGAATGTGACAGCCATGCGTAGTATTGCCATGAAATATGCAGGGCAGCCTCGTACCTGTATAATAAGTCAAGTGGCGGGGTGTGTTTATCACCACAAAACTGTAATGCTTTTCCTACGTCTTCTAATGTTCTTGTGGTTTTCTTTCTTGCCTGCTCCCTTTGCCTGCCTGAGTGAGCGAGCTGCGTGTGAATATTTATATCAACATTTTATTTGAGCTACATAAGCGTCTGAAAACCGGCATTTTTTTTTTTTTTTTTTTTGTGTATTTGTGAGAGGCGACAAGAGTGGACTTTCTCGCTTTTCTTGAGTGTTTCCTTGCGCTGCTGATGATTATATTTATCCTCTTCAGGCTGCATTGTGTGGGAGCTTAGCAGGGTGAGTGAGGAGGTGCGGTTTGTATTGCTGACTGTCTTGAGTGTTGGCTGCGGAAGGGACGAGTGTTGTGCTTAAAAATAAGAAGTAAAAAGGAAGAAAGGGAAAATGAGGACAGGGAAGGAAAATATAATACAAAGAAAGGAAATGAGGTAAAACAGGAATTGGGTTAGAAAGAGAAAAAAAGAGTAAGAATGACACGAGGGAAAGAAAACAATAAGGGAAGAAAGAGATCGAGGGAAAGAACGGGAGGAACAAAGAGAAGAGTATACAAAAAGAGGGAAATAAAAAAATAAAGGAAGGCATAGGGAAAGGTTCAAAGAAGGAGAAAAGGAAACCATGAAAAGGAGAGGCAGTGTGGAAATAGGAAAACAAAGCAAGTAAAGTAAGAGGTGAGGAAAAGAAGAAAAGAAAGAAAGGAAATCAAATATTTAATTAAGAAAGGCAACCAGTAGAGAATTACGGGAGGAGAAAGCAGTAAAAAGGCAAGTCCCGAGGAAGGAGTGAGAGGTGCTGAGACCGTGATGAAGGATGGTTGGAACAGGAAATAAAATCTACGAATAAAAAATACAAATAAACAGAGTTACATGTATTAGTGCTCCCAGAGTGGTGGGTGACTGGAACAGATTCAGCAATTACATTATTAGTCAAAAGAAAGCTTGTGAAATAAATGTATGGATAAGAACACAAGAAAGAAATCTGTGAGAAGGCGCCAGGCCTACATGTGTTAGTGCTTTTGTGAAAGATGTATACTCATTTCCACATATCGTCCTCATCTGTAAATTTCATTATTTTTCTTTATACAGAAAACATAATTACGAAATCCATTCATAGGAACTTGAGAACATAAGAAAATGAGAGAAGCTGCAAGAAGCAGTCAGGCCTTTATGGACATACCTATTTTCACTCATCATCCCCATCCAAATATCTCCCTAATCTTCCTTTAAAGCTTCCTTTTGACTTAGCAATGATAACCTGATTACTGAGTCCGTTCCATTCATCAACACTCTTATCTAAAAATCAATTCCTGCCCATTTATTTTTAAACCAAAATGTCTCAAGCTTGAACCTAATATTTCGGGTTCCGTCCTGGTTACTGATCCTAAGAACTTTGCTCATGTCGCCTTTATTATGACCCTTATACCACTTCAATATTTCTGTCAGGTCCTTTTTTAACCTATTTCTCTCTAAGGAATGCAAATTTAGCAACTTTATTATTCATTCGCAGGGAATACACCATATCCCTTGTGTCCTTTTTAATTATTGTTCTAGGCACTGATTTTAATAGGCGTATATTTTTCCTATAATGTGGGTACCAGAACTTTACAGCAAAATGTAGATGTTGTCTGACCAGAGTGATATATAACTCTAATATTAGTTTGGGAGTTCTGCTTCTAATACTCCTAAACACGAACCCTTGTACCGTATTTTCCTTACATCTAGACCTTTGTTTTCTTATACCAACATCGGAACTAACTAGGATAACTCCTAAATCCTTCTCATGTTCTGAACCTACCAGACCTTCATGGTTCATTGTGTAGATATTGTATAGATTTCCTCTACCTTCACTAAGTACTTTTCGTTTGTTAACGTTAACTGCATTTACCATTTGTTTGTCCAATCGATCATTCTGTCCAAATCTGCGGGGAATACGATTGCAGCGGAATTCTGCCAAATTATTCGATTTCTTTTGTAAGCCTAAAATGTACTAGCAGCACTACTGATTCCACTATTCAAATTATATATATATATATATATATATATATATATATATATATATATATATATATATATATATATATATATATATATATATATATATATATATATATATACACACACACACATATATATATTTTGACAAGCATTCAGATTGGAAATGGGTGTGCTCTTAGGTCAGACATCGGTAAGAAGAGAAGAGGGAAATTTCAAGTAGTGACTTTAGTAGTAGTCTTTGGTATCATCAGTGGTTAGAATTTGAAGAAAGTTCAACATTTTCATTACAATGAATTTTCAACAAAAAATAAAATTAATATAAGATTTTATATGATATGACTTGTTTTATTTTGTTGTTCAGATTTAAGTGTGACCTATAAATGTAGTATATGTATTTTAATCCTAAATACTAACCACTGATGATAGTATACAGATAAGTCTCCAAACAATTAAATCCATCAGGACTGTCCACACCACCAAAAACAAGTTAGATATACTGTCATTGTAGAATAACTTAATACAAACCAAGCCTCCTGAGAGGACGCGTTATATCAACACTACTTGATATCCACCTTTTGTCTTCCCACTAACCTTTTTGTCCACCAGAATCACAGAAGCTGAAGAAGACAGACATGCATATTGGATTTACTGGTATTGGTGTCTCTAGGCGCCTGATATTGGAGCGCCTCATACATACTCATATATATCTCAGCTATGAGTGAGTAGACTGGTTATTGGTGAGACTGTCACTTGTGGGCCTCCATCGATTATAATTAATAAGGTGGTGCACAATTATGCATTGCTCTGGCAACCGTGAGACACAGAGGGAATTGGTCGTGTGTCTAGTGCCCTTTCCCGATTCTAACATCAAATCACCAGGTATAACTTCTACTTAAGTAGTTAAATAGTTAGTTGGTTGACGCTTTCACTGCAATATCCAACTGTTCCAAACACCAAAAGCAATGCATTGAATCTATATAAACATCCATAAGGGCAAAAAGAGTGTTTCTGGGCAGTATAATGTTTAAAGATGGCTGTAGACCACAAATGAAATGTCTCAGAGTGGTCAGTGACGAAGGAAAGATGTTGCATATAACAGCAAAAAAGGGTTAAATATTTGATTTTACGTGTTAAAGAAATACAGTAACAAATATACAATGAAAAAAAAATAATAAAAAAAACTGTTTCTCAGGCAAAGTCAACTGCAGTATGAAAATATCTACAGTGAAAAAGAAAAGAATGGCAGTTTTAATTTCACAAGTATCATATTACTGTGTCTTCACTGTTTCTCAAGTTTATGTCTATCATGTCATCACCAAAGATTTGGAATTTCGTATAACTCTTCTATTCACTAGCAACCCCTATAACAATACAAGGCTGATTGCTTGTGGATTATAAAGATTTGTTGCCAACACCTATTGCATTATTAGCAGTCACATGAGCTCCGAATTAAGTGAACAATAAGAAGGCATGAATGAACTTCTGCATTGTAAGAATGAGACATGCTTGGGAAAGACGAAAACTTTGAGTGGGATAGTCAAAATACACCCACAGTGGATAAGGTGGTGAGCGTGGGATCGGGCAGACATCCACGCTTAGGTTCGAATCCTACCACATACCGCTTTGAAGTTATGCCATTTGTAGAATGGTTTAAAGTTACCTATAATTATGTCACTATTATTACACTAAAGAAGCGCTTGGGTGGTGATATGGGCCCTAAAATGGGTACCAATAAAAATAAAATTGTCTGCGCCACTAATGGGCGGAAGATGAACATATACTCTTCAAGTGTGCCTACGGGCGCTATAGGCCATAACATTGAAAAAAGAAACATTCTCTCTCTCTCTCTCTCTCTCTCTCTCTCTGTGTATATATATATATATATATATATATATATATATATATATATATATATATATATATATATATATATATATATATATCTATATATATATATATATATATATATATATATATATATATATATATATATATATATATATATATATATATATATATATATATAGAGAGAGAGAGAGAGAGAGATATATATATATATATATATATATATATATATATATATATATATATATATATATATATATATATATATATATATATATATATATATATATATATATATATATATATATATATATATTCTATATATCCTCGTCTATCTCCTCCTCTTCCTCCTCTTTATCCTTTCCCGTTCAATTACTCGGAATCATAAAGTCTCCGACGTCTCCTAAAGGCACGTGGTTTTTGCTTCCATCAGGTCACTCGGCTGTAAATTCATTTTTTTAGTTCCGAGTCGTAGAAACGGAAATATTTTATCAGAGCGAACACAGCCTTGGAAAATGAAGACATTATTGAAACATATTTTTTTTATCATGTGGTATAAAATGGAAGTGCAAGAAAAACGATTATTCATGAGAGAGAGAGAGAGAGAGAGAGAGAGAGAGAGAGAGAGAGAGAGAGAGAAGAGGCAATATGTTCAATAAACGAGAGGTAGGGAATAAAGATAAATAAAGAAAAAAAATTAAGCAAGGAAAGGAGACAAAGAGGAACTGAAGGAAAAGATCTTTTAGAAAATGAAATCAGAAAGACTGAATGGATATTAATGAAATGATGAAAGAAAAACATGAAAAGAAATATTGTCTTGTATTGCGACAGACTTTCCTTTATAGACAAAATTAATTTCCTGCACTCCAGAAAAAAAAAAAAAAAATTGGTTTACGATTTTATGTGAAGTGAATAAGAAATGAAGATTGCAGAGGAGAGAGCTGACTGACAGATACAAACAGATAGACAAACTTACAGAAACACGAGGGAAATGATGCAGTCAGATAGACAGACAGATGAAGTACACTAATGTCTTAAAATGATAGAAATAAAATGATATAATGATTTTGTTAAAAGCTCAGAAAAGGTTGCGAAAGTTTTGAGTTCAGTATTTTCTTTTAAGGTGAAGAAGATGAAGAAAAATAGTGATGGAAATTAAGTCTTTCAGTGGTTTAGGAAATCATTTTGCGAAATTATTCCTTTGATTCCTTCCTTTTATTTCGGGCAATTAAATAGATTACCGTCTTTCAAGGATAACTTAGAATGCATTTTTGAATATGAGATCCTAAATAAAATAAGTTGTTGGTGGACTGTGACCCTAAAAAAATATCAATGAAAAAAAAAATAATAGAAAAAGTGATAAATGGAAATAAAAAAAAATCGATTGACAAAGAATGAGAGACTACTTAAACAAAGAGAGATAAAATATAAGAAGGTAATCACTTATCATGAGAAAGGAAGAAGGAAAGACATCACTTCACACATATTTCAGAGGAAAAGTAGAAAAAAAAATGTAGTAGAAGGAAATTTCTGTTTATATTTTATTCATTGACTGCAGAGAGAGAGAGAGAGAGAGAGAGAGAGAGAGAGAGAGAGAGAGAGAGAGAGAGAGAGAGAGAATATTTGTTTTATTCATTGACTAAAGAGAGATAGATAGATAGATAGATAGATAGATAGATAAATAGATAGATAAATAGATAGATAGATAGAGATAGATAGATAGATAGATAGATAGAGAGAGAGAGAGAGAGAGAGAGAGAGAGAGAGAGAGAGAGAGAGAGAGAGAGAGAGAGAGAGAGAGAGAGAGAGAGAGAGATTGAGACAGAGAGAGAAATTTCTATCTATCATTTATTCATCGAGAGAAATTTCTATATATATATATATATATATATATATATATATATATATATATATATATATATATATATATATATATATATATATATATATATATATATATAAAGAGAGAGAGAGAGAGAGAGAGAGAGAGAGAGAGAGAGAGAGAGAGATATATATATATATATATATATATATATATATATATATATATATATATATATATATATATATATATATATATATATATATATATATATATATACATAAGGAGAGAGAGAGAGAGAGAGAGAGAGAGAGAGAGAGAGAGAGAGAGAGAGAGAGAGAGAGAGAGAGAGAGAGAGAGAGAGAGAGAGAGAGAGAGAGAGAGAGAGAGAGAGAGAGAGAGAGAGAGAGAGAGAGAGAGAGAGATTTCTATCTATCATTTATTCTTCGACTGTAAAGGGAGATAGATAGATAGATAGATAGATAGATAAATAGATAGAGATAGATAGATAGATAGATAGATAGATAGAGAGAGAGAGAGAGAGAGAGAGAGAGAGAGAGAGAGAGAGAGAGAGAGAGAGAGAGAGAGAGAGAGAGAGAGAGAGAGAGAGAGAGAGAGAGAGAGAGAGAGAGAGAGAGAGAATATTTATTCTATGGACCATAAAACATCACCAGAATCTATTTTTCCGTCTTTCTTTACCGCCGCCATTCTTCATGCTCCAAGGAAATCCAACGACGGACAGAGAGAGAGAGAAAGAGAGAGAGAGAGAGAGAGAGAGAGAGAGAGAGAGAGAGAGAGAGAGAGAAGAGAGAAGAGAGAAGAGAGGAGTGGCAGTTGTACGTCTGGCCATCATCGGTACTAGAAGCTCTTAGGATTCTCGGAGGCCTGTTAAAATTGTCCCACATTACTGATTGTTGCTACTTTCTCTTAATTTTTGTTTTATTTTTTGCGTGTCAAGTAGACTGGTGGAGGAAAGCACGGGAAGTGTAATCCTACAGTTTCCATGATGAGTTAGGTAGAGCTTGCAAATTTACTTCCCAAGGTGTCTCATAAAATTAGTAAAATAATGGAAGGTCTTACAAGAAGCCATCGGACATACACGTGACAGTCCCTGAAGAAAATCCACTTATCAGCAATATTTTCATAGCTAACAATCCTATTTCGAAACGCTTCAACTCCTACGAAGAGTGAAATATCCAGAAACAAACAGCGAGTTTCGGATATTAACGAGTGAAGAGAATGAAAGAGTTAAAACTTTAGTTGATGCTTGCATCAGTGATATAGCTTAATTTGATTTTTGCCTTTGGCTTAGTTATAATTCACGTTCAGTGTGTTGCACGCCCATTTCAATCATCGCTTCATCCGGCACTGTGGCTCTTTCTGTTATTAAGGAAATGGAAACAAAGCTAGCAGTATGAAGTGGATATACAGGTGAAATAAATTAGAGCTTAGCTATGCTGTGCTGTGCTGTGTCGGAGTGTGTGTGTGTGTGTGTGTGTGTGTGTGTGTGTGTGTGTGTGTGTGTGTGTGTGTGTGTGTGTGTGTGTGTGTGTGTGTGTGTGTGTGTGTCTGTGTGTGTGTGTGTGTGTGACCCTGTAACTTTGGTGTCTGAAGTAGTAAATGTTTTTTTTCTTCATGAGGTTGGTATGCAGTGTTAGTGTTTTTGTTGTAGGTTTTTATTGATAGGTTTTTTCTTGATCATGAGGTGGCGTGTCCAGTTTGTAATTCTCTTTGTTTATCTGTTGGTCAGCCTGGTTTGTTTTCATTACGAGATAATCTTAATTATCTATTGATTCATTAATGCGATCTAGTGAAATCATTATTTCTCGTGAAGTAATCTACTGTAGAACAGTAAATTAATGATAATGCGATGCTCTAACAGTTATTTTTTCTCTTCCTTCTTTTTAATCATCTTTAATCTTATCCAACTTGATGAGTGTAGCGGTGGAACATTAGTAGTAGTAGCAGCAGCAGCAGAAGCAGCAATAGCAACAGCAGCAGCAGCAGCAGCAGCAGCACCAGCAGCAGCAATAGTAGTAGTAGTAGTAGTAGTAGTAGTAGTAGTAGTAGTAGTAGTAGTAGTAGTAGTATCAGTAGTATGAGTAGTAGTACTAATAGCAGTAGTAGT
>NC_059291.1:14795438-14842938 GCF_017591435.1 Portunus trituberculatus
ACACACACACACACACACACACACACACACACACACACACACACACACACACACACAAACACAATCATGGAACAATTTGATGAGTAAAGCCAACATTTTGAACATTTCTTTCACGTTGCTCACTGAGGACAAAATACACTGACTCTTATAACACGCATTTAGACTTCGTTCCACTCCAAATTCGTTGGACGTTCATGAAAAAAAATAAAAAAAGCAGGACAAGCAAACAAATTACTTCACATTGTACGTAGTAAGATGAAGATGAAATGTCCCACCAAGGAACATTAATCTTTCCTTGTTTTATCTGGCACTAGGTGTGTCGGTAAATATTAAGAAAAGGCAGTAAAACTCGATCACTTCCTCTCGCTTCCTTACCTTGGCGTTTATCAGAGACGAGTCATAGCTGTATAGTTGGTGTATAAGGCATAATGTTTGATGGTCTTTCCCACTTCCTGCTCCTCTTCATCCTTCCACCACCACCACCACCACCATCTCCATTTCCACCACCACCACCACCACATCACTACCACTACCACCACACCACAACCACCACCACCACCACTACACCACTACCACCACCACCACACCACTACCACCACCACCACACCACTATCACTACCAATACTACTACTACTACTACTACTACTACTGCTACTGCTACTATTACTACTACTACTACTACTACTACTACTACTACTACTACTACTACTACTACTACTACTACTACTACTACTACTACTACTACTACTATTACTTCTGCTACTGCTACAACTACTACTTCTGCTACTACTATTTCCGCTGCTACTACTACTGCTACTACTACTACTACTACTACTACTACTACTACTACTACTGGTACTACTATTTCCGCTGCTACTACTACTACTACTACTACTACTACTACTCTCCTATCTTGCTCTCACACCATTCATCCTTCTTTCTTCTTTCTCCTCCTCCATTAATCCTTTTCTTCTCCTCGTCGTCTTCCTACTTCTACCAACACCATCACCGCCACCACTCTTCAACACTCCCCATCCCTCCTCTCCCTTGATTCCTCCTTTTTTTTTTTATCTCCCTACACGATTTCTTAAGCCTTCCTTCTAATACCACTACAGCATATGCATCACAACCTGAAAATACCTGAAAGTATCCTCAAATTCCTTTAAATTGAGAAAGATATTTATTGGCAGACGCTGGAAGGCAGAACGACATGTGTTTGGTCTAGGTCTGGGTCCTGGATGGGCGATATCAACGTGGTCTGCAACGTTCAATATATTTAAACTTTATTTGAGGCGTTTTAGGCTTTTTTTTTTTTTTTTTTGTAACGATGTGGCAGGGCATAGTTTGGTAGAGCCAGACGAGACATGGCGGGCCAGCAAGGTGATGATGTGGTGAGGTAGGGTTAATAGTAGGGTCCCACAAGCTTAACTAGCCTGTCTCTGTTCGTGTGTGTGTGTGTGTTCACTGTTTGATCTGCTGCAATCTCTGACGAGACAGCCAGACGTTACCCTACGGAACGAGCTCAGAGCTCATTATTTCCACCACACCGGGACAACAAGGTCACAACTCCTCGATTTACATCCCGTACCTACTCACTGCTAGGTGAACAGTGGCTACGCGTGAAAGGAGACACACCCAAATATCTCCACCTGGCCGGGGAATCGAACCCCGGTCCTCTGGCTTGTGTGTGTGTGTGTGTGTGTGTGTGTGTGTGTGTGTGTGTGTGTGTGTGTGTGTGTGTGTGTGTGTGTGTGTGTGTGTGTGTGTGTGTGCGTGCGTGTGTGTGTGTGTTAAGAAAGATCTTCATCCTGCAGTTCGTGAAAAATAAAAGCGATTATATACTATGGAAACAACAGAGAATAACTGTCCTGAAAACCAAGGCTGTCAGATCCGATTAGATATGAAAGGAGGAAAACTGTATCGCGACATAATTTTATACATGAATGGAAATTGAATTATTTTAAAATTGACCACAAAAAATGCATCAAAATAGTGTTGTAGAATATCAATGCTGTGTGACCCAAAATGGAAAAGGATTTTGTAATGGAAATGCTACAAGATTTTGATTTAGAGAACTTAAATGAAATTAAGACACCTAGATGTTTATCTTTACCTGGTTATGTGTCGTATGTCAACAACCCTCATCGTGGTGGTATGTGTCTTTTTATCAAACAGCATGTCAATCAATTTGTAAGAGAAGTGAACACCAGTATTGTTGATCAGGTGTGATTAAGCTGACGTGTATTACAGGCATATTGTTTGGCTGTTGCTTTGTGCCTGCCCCGATTCATCCTTTTCTCGACATGTGTTCTGTAGTAGCACACAAGCTAAGTTGAAAACAAGTGAGCATTATAATGGGTGTATAGTGATTGGTAATTTTGATGTGCCTTTCGGGAATACAGTGTACGATTTACCAATATGTGTGGAAATGCAGCATTTGTCCTACCCGGTGATCCCTGATTCTGTGCGAGTAGCTAATGACAACGTTAGTGCCCTTTTTGGTATATGAGCAGAAGAAAAGACGGTGATACTGAATAATCTAAAACACTGGATGCCATTTTCCCAGTGATCTCATGTATCGCCAAATCCGTCAGTGGACATCTGAACTTGATGTTTCTGGTGCAACTACTGATATTATAAACTATATTATCAACTTCAGTGTTAACAATGATCCTGCATTGCCATCAGATCGTGCCCCGATTTCTATAACTCTGAGTATGTCATATGCAGATTCAAATTACTTGTACCATAGAGCATCCTGCTTGGGTATCATGCTGTGCTGCACAATAATCATAGCCATACTTAAAACAAAGTTCGTTCAATTAATTTCGAGTGTATTAATGGAGAAAAGTTTAGTAATATGGTAGAACAGCATGAACCGCCTTTGTTGTCTGACGATGTTCATGAAGATGCCACCTGTGTATGTAATGTGTTGTATAATTTTGTTTGCGAAGTCAGACGCACCAACGAATGTGTGGCGGTGATCCCAGCATCGGGAGTGGGAACGTTTGCTGAACAGTGGCGATGAAGCTCGGGTGTGGCAATCCATTGATTGGTCAGGTAAACTGAGTGATGATGTTGCCCGCTTTCACTCTTCCCCTTCCAATTCTGAATTTAAGCAGCAATTCGAAGAAATGTTGAATGAAGGTAATGTCGTAATCCATAATGTAAATTTGCCACCTAATAATGTGTACGTCCCTGTGAGGTTTCGAAGCAAATTTCGAAGCTTCGCAATAATAAAACGTGTGATTCCGACGGACTGCTGCCTGGTGTGTTGAAATTGTTACCTGCTCACTGGATTACTTTATTATATATTTGTTTAACTCTTTATTCTTGTGTGGCGCATATCTGTTGCCATGGACGTCAGTCAAACTCTTTACCGTTTTCAAAGGAGGGCCAAGGTCACTTGCAAATAATTATCGTAGCATTAGAGTACTCAACAGCCTTGCCAAATTTTACGATATGGTGTTGTGCAGCAGGCTGGACAGATGGTTCATACCACACAGACATCAGGTGCCTAGTGGTAGTCAAGCTGGGAGAGGATGTGTCGAGCTGAATGTAACACTACGGTTGTTAATAGATATGGCTAAAGAGAAGAAGCTCAAGTTATTTATTGTTTATGTTGATTTCACCAAAGCATATAATAGAGTTAAAAGGGATTTGCAATATGAAAGAGATTGGGATTCGGAATGGTAATTCTCTTTGCTATCATCTCAACGTATACCACAACAATCGGTATTCTCGGTTCCTCGACCTCGTGTCTGTTTTTGTCCTGTATGTAAATGATATGACTAGTTTGATAAAAAATAGTTGTGGCATAGATGGTATCTTGCAGTGGTTCCATGTAATGGTTCTAATGAACGATATTGTTCTGTTGTCTACCACAAGTTATACATAGTTATACATAATGACGATGATGATGATAATGATAGTAGTAATAACAATAATAATGATGATAATAATGATAATAATAATAACAATGATAACAATAATAATAATAAAAATAACAATAATAATAATAATAGCAAAATAATAATAATAATAATAATAATAATAATAATAATAAAAATAATAATAATAATAATAATTATAGTAATAGTAATAATAATGATAATAATAATAATAATAATAATAATAATAATAATAATAATAATAATAATGATAATAATAATAATAATATTAGTAATAATGATAAGAATGATGATTATAGTAAGTGATTTATTGAATTGTGTAAAAAAAAAAAAAAAAAAAATATATATATATATATATATATATATATATATATATATATATATATATATATATATATATATATATATATATATATATATATATATATATATATATATATATATATATATATATATATATATATATATATATATATATATATATATATATATATATATATATATATACTGAAAATGCACATGGGGTAGGGGAGGCTTAAGATTAAAATAATAATAATAATAATAATAATAAACGGTTTATTAGTTAGGCAATGTAAAAGATTACACTGAAAATGTACAGGGGGGGGGGGGGAGACATTACCACAATGAACTAAAAATGCTTAACCTAACTATGGATAAACTTAACCTAGAATTCACTTATTTATTTAAGGCTCGCACAATAGTGGGCACCGCGCTAAGTCTGTACCGATCAGTGCGCGGTGCTCTCAAGGGAGCTACGCGATTATGGTGTCGGGTGGCGCGAGCAGGGGGAGGCACGTCGGGGGGTAGCAGTGTGTGTGTGTGTGTGTGTGTGTGTGTGTGTGTGTGTGTGTGTGTGTGTGTGTGTGAATAGAATATAATAGAGTAGAATATTTAGTAGTATGCGCAGACTTTACAAGTAAAGTATGGAGCACAGCTTCGTAGTGTGTGTGTGTGTGTGTGTGTGTGTGTGTGTGTGTGTGTGTGTAACTACTGTACTTGAGTATAGATGTAAGTGTAGCTGGTTTGTTTGGGTGTGACAGTATAGTTTGCTGTCTGGTTACTGGCATTGATGGCAATAAGACATGGCAACAAAGTTTAATACATTGCAGAAAAAACACGCAAAACTATCAAATATATTAGAAAAAAATGTGTCGCTTAAGTGTGGTTTACGGTAGGAAAGAATTGCAAATGACACTTATAAAACAAAAAAGGAAGAAATAATGTCATTTTAATATAACAACGAAGAAAAGGGAAGAAAAATATGGAAAAATTGACCGCTTTTTTTCAAGATATAAAGGAGATTGACCAATGGCACAAAATAAAAACAGTAAAATCTTATTAATTCTACTTTCCAGGAAAAAAAAAAGCTGTAGTGGGGTTGTCCAGTTTCTCAGTGTTTTTGCTATTTTTTCTTTACTTTTCTCATGCTTAAGGTCATAAGGCGTGGGAAAATAGAAACATATCAAACTGACAGTATATTCTAAATCTGAGATTGAAGCATTAAGAAGTGGGAAAGTAGAAACAGATCGGTTGAGGTCGTAGTGGGAGAAGTTGAAGTCGTATTAGGAAATGTTTAGGTCGTAGTGAGGAAGCTTCAGGTCGTACAAAGTGGGAAAATAAAATAAAAGGGAAAGCGGACAGTGTTTTCTAAATCTGAACAGTAAAAATATTGGAAGAAGGAAGGTACTGGTGCTACTCTGCACTAAGTAGGTGAAGAGATCACGGGAATGAATATCTAGCAAGATGTGTTTGTCTACTGAATCAATGAAAACATAGGATGAACAACAAACAGGAAAAACTATTATGGCTTTGTTGGTTCATCCCACTTGTCGGAGTCGTATCTTTCTGTGTTATTAAATCATATATTTTGCTGGCTAATTGTTTGGTGTAGTTTGTGCACATATATTTCATTTCACAAGTTTATTAACATTTCTCGTTTATACGTTGATATATAGACCTTGGCTTCATATCTTTAAATTAATTATTTTCAAATATATATAGATAACTTAATAGCAGAATAAATCTAGAAACAAGGAAAACAATTATGAAGAAGAAATATTAAAATATTGTTAATCAACTTAGAAATGTTTTCAGTGTTAGTAAAAGAAATATAACAAGCTTACAAAAATATGACAAACGGTAGATGAGTACCAACAGTAGAAAAGAGCCTAGAAAAATAACAAGAAAATTCTCAATAACATGACTCGATTTACGTGGCAAGACCAATCCTTTTACCTTCTGCATCTTAGTTTAGCCTTCAGGAGACGGAATTTTGTCGATATTTCCTGCAGCTTCTTAATATTCTGGGTGGCTGCGATGAGGAGGCAGTAAAGAGAAGCCTTGTAGTAGAAGACGTACCTCCTTGGACTGGTGCACGGCTGCCTGGATTTGAACAAGTGTAGTGGTGGTTGTAAGTCTGAAATCTGGATGTTGGATGTTTGCGGAAGTTCAAGAAAGATAACATAGTAAGAGACATTTAAATTAAGTCAGGTTTTGCTATTTTTCTCGCACTGACATATAATAAAAAACGAGTTTATCAGAAGTAATTGTGCTTATGTGCTGTCTTTTAGGTCTGAGTGTGGGTGTGGGATGTGTAAGGTGAGGATATTGATCTGTGGTGTGTAAGCGAGCTTTGGTCTGTGGTGTGGTCGTAGTTCTGAGTGCTTCCAGTGTGGCTGTGAGTCAGTGAAAGTCTTTGAAATGAAACAAAGGGATCTGTGAAAAGAAGTTATAGATCTGTTAATTGAAGTTACGGGGCTTTGAAGTCAGGTTATGATGTGCGTCTGTAAGTCTGTGATGAATGGTTGTGGGTCTGAGGTGTTCCTGGAGTTTGAGTGTGGTTTAAGATCTGTGAGGTGTGGATGTGTGCTTGTGATGTAGCTGTGTCTCTGTGAAGCGGTTGTGGATGTGTCCTTTAAGGTCGCTGATAAATAACCCCAGCCACATAACCAAACATGAAGGAAGCAGGTGGCAGTGAAAGGGCGGCGGTTGTTTCTGAGTTCCGGGACACTGGTGTAGTGTTCCTCTTTGTGCTGGCGGTGCCCCTCGAGGCTGGAGGGCCGCGTGCTGTCGTGTGGCTTTAAATATTACAGGAGCTCCTCATTGTAGTTTCATCGTTTTCCGTGTGATTAAAAATGAAAACGTGAAAAAAGCGAGCAGTAGAGTACATACACCTTCCAGATTAATATTAGACTTCTTGTGTTACCCTTCCCCGTCTCCCTTTCCATCTTCTCTCCCTCTCCATCCCTCACTCTCTCTTTCACTCTTACTTACGTACTACGCCCCTGTTTATATCCCTGCTAGTCATTCTCCTACTGTAAGTTCACCTCTTGGGACGCATTTCCACTAGTTTTCTGCCTGTGTGTGTGTGTGTGTGTGTGTGTGTGTGTGTGTGTGTGTGTGTGTGTGTGTGCGTGGACGGAGGAATGGAGAAAGTGGATCTGTCTCTGCCTCAAATCCCAAGCCTTCCCTTTCCTTCCCTTCCCTTCCCTTCCTTTCCTTTCACCCACCCAAGTCCCTCTCGCTTCACAAACCTAATGAAGGCAGCATCCACCGCCTTTAATCATCCACCCTATGACTGGGATACCACATGAATAAAACACCCCTGGAGACGAGACAGAAGACGAGAATATTCCTGCTTGGTAATTATGCTGGTGAGTGGTGGGAGGAATGGCCAGGCGAGTCAGTATCTTCCTCTGCCTTCTCTTTTTGTTTTCCTCTTCTCCCTCCTTGATTTCTTTACCCCTCCGAGCCACGCCCAGTTCAGTGAGTGGCCTTGTATCACCTATAAAACGTATCCAGGGCGTCTTAATGCTCCACAAGATTCCGAACAATGAAAGCTTCTTACTTCAGTACTCCCAAGGCAGTCGTCAAGGAAAGAGAGAGAGAGAGAGAGAGAGAGAGAGAGAGAGAGAGAGAGAGAGAGAGAGAGAGAGAGAGAGAATTAACCAGAATAAGAGAGCGAATAGAAGGATGAAGAGCATTGACTACTGAGCACTGACCTTATGCTTCTTGAAATATTAAAATAGTCTACCAAAGAAGTTCAAAGTTAGTAAGGCTTAATAATCGTTGAAATGTTGTTGTCATTAAACGCTGGTTCTGCCAAGATTCAAGGAACGAGAGTAGAAACTGACACATCAACTGCAAGATGTCTTTTCTATCTTCATAAAAAAAAAAAAAAAAAATGAATCCTGCTATGAGATTACACTAGGATAAGATGTTTAGCATTTTTCGTGTTCTTCCTCTAAAAAAGAGAGAAAAAAAGTAAAGGGAAGAAGAAAACGAGACGCGTCCACGAGATTATTATTTTCTTCCCCTCCGATAAAATCAAATAATGAGGATTGCAGAGGAAATGGCACCCCATGATGATTGGTCAGCTTGCCTTGCTCTTGAAATCTTGATCTTGCCTTTTACCATCATCACCACCACCACCACTACTATTGTTAAGGGCATTGGCAAATAGCTCGTAATGGCGTCTTTTGTAGCTCCTTGGTGTGACGGGATAGACTCCTGGCTGGTACTGCCGCTCATCTCATAACGTGCACATCAATCAGACAGGCTACAAAGGAGGTAGAGGAGCGAGAAAATTGGAGTTGAATTTCCTACTCATTTTTTGTTGTACGAGTATGTGGGAGGGAAAGATGTTGGGTTATTGTGGGATATATATATATATATATATATATATATATATATATATATATATATATATATATATATATATATATATATATATATATATATATATATATATATATATATATATATATATATATATCATAAGTTCATTTTATTATTATTAATAACGTTCATGTTTTTTTTATTACTATTGATTATTATTTATTTTATTCGCTGGTTGTGTGTGTACTTTGTTTAAGGTCTGATCTCTCACCGCGAGCGTTCGTCCAGGTCACTCAATCATCACTAAGCCTCCGAGAGGCCCTTAGGTCACCCTTGTACCATGATTTGTTCTGAGTGTACTGTGAACCCTTAAGCGGTGTTTGCTGTCTTCCTGTTGAACTTACATAACCCTACACGTGTTATAGCGCAACCGCCCTAGGACAGGGTCGGTATAGATAGGTAATGGATTAAAAACGAAGAAAATAAAAGACATAAGGTGAGATTTATATTAAAAATTTACATACATGATATTAATTTACCTTTATCTGTGTGTGTTTATGTGTGTGTGTGTGTGTGTGTGTGTGTGTGTGTGTGTGTGTGTGTGTGTGTGTGTGTGTGTGTGTGTGTGTTTGCGTGTGTGTGTGTGTGTGTATTTGTGTAATTTACCACGGTCGTTTGCTGGTCATCCAGCCAGTCTTCCCCATTACGGAGCGAGCTCAGAGCTCATAGAGCGATCTTCGGTAGACTGAGACCACACACACCCACACACCGGTAAAGCGAGGCCAACACCCCTCGAGTTACATCCCGTACCTATTTAATGCTAGGTGAACAGGGGCTACACTTTAAGAGGCTTGCCCATTTTCCTCGCCGCTTCCCGGGTGTTTGTGTGTGTGTGTGTGTGTGTGTGTGTGTGTGTGTGTGTGTGTGTGTGTGTGTGTGTGTGTGTGTGTGTGTGTGTGTGTGTGGGCGCTGTTTTGTGTTCTCAAGTGTTTGTGTTCATCTGTTTGGATGATTGTAGTAAAACGTGGCGCTCGCTTTCCTCCGTGTTTATAGACGGACGTGGCTTTGAGGGAGTGTCCTCAAATGAAGAGAGAAGGTGCAGTGCATATGAAATCCTGTGTCCCTTCATCCCCTCCCTGCATGAGAGAGAGAGAGAGAGAGAGAGAGAGAGAGAGAGAGAGAGAGAGAGAGAGAGAGAGAGAGAGAGAGAGAGAGAGAGAGACGATCATAAGAACAAAAAAGTAATTCCCAAAGAAAAAAAATATGGTGAAAAAATTAAGGAAGAGACATTTGGAAGTGAAATAAATGGGAAGAAAAACAGGTAGGGGTCAAATAAAGATATTGATAATAAATGATAATGACAGTGTAAGGAAAGACAGGAAAGATCGATATCGAAGAATGATATCGAAGGATATACATCATAACTGAAAAAAAAAGATGCTCTTAGAAGTAAAATGTAAAAAAAAAATGAAAATAAATTGAAAAAAAAAAAATGATAAGGGTTTGTGGATCAAGTGGAAAAGGAATGAAAGATAATGAAACGGATGAGAAAGGATCTGATTAGAAGAAAACTGATTAAACATAATGAAAAGAAGGAAAGAAATGGAATAAGGAATTTAAAATTATAGAAAGAATTCATAGGAGATAGAGAGATAGATAGATAGAGAGAGAGAGAGAGAGAGAGAGAGAGAGAGAGAGAGAGAGAGAGAGAGAGAGAGAGAGAGAGAGAGAGAGAGAGAGAGAGAGAGAGAGACGAGGGGGGCTTGTGCAGAGAGGCAGTTTCAGAGTGAAGTTGGGGTCGTCGCCCAACTAACGAACGTACACATCAACACACTGCAAGTTTTAATTAAAAGCTCCAAGGAAACCATCTACCAGACTAATTGTTTCGGTCACTGATCTGTTCCCTGCCTGGCTGAGTGACTGTTTAATTATCCCATTAACTGAAGTATTCGCTGACTGATTATCTAGCTGACTGACTGGCTGACTGATTGACTGAGTGAGTGACTGACTGACTCACTGACTAACTGGTTGGATGGATGATATTTTAGTTATTATGCCATGAGGGTTTTGGTAAATACTGAAAGATGCCCAATAAATAGAAAAGAGAAGAAAGAAAGGAAAATAATGAAATATGAAAACATAGCAGGAGGAGGAGGAGGAGTAGGAGGAGGAGGAGGAGGAGGAGGAGGAGGAGGAGGAAAAGGGAAGGAAGAAGAAAAAAGAGGAGGAGGAGGAGGAGGAGGAAGAAGAGAACAATAATAAAAAGAGCCTTCATTATGAAGTGTGACTTGGTTGAGAGAGAGAGAGAGAGAGAGAGAGAGAGAGAGAGAGAGAGAGAGAGAGAGAGAGAGAGAGAGACTATAATCCACACACATAGACGCTGATAACAACGATGAAACTAGAGTCCTGACCTTTCCCTCCTCTACTCCTCTTCCCTCCCTACTCTTCGTGCTTTGATCTGACGAAGTTGTCTCTGTTGTCGGTAAGTTACTGGCGGAAGGGGCGACCTGTGTTACGGTAGACATGGAAACGCCATTAGGGGACACCGGCCCGGGACAGCTTTGACGGCCAAGAGTGCTAAGGGAAACGAACAGAGAGTGGGAGAGGTTGGGGAAGGGGACGAGTGTAGCAGATTAGAGGAAGAGAGAAGAGTTGAAAGAGAAGTGTGGAGAGTTTGAAGTTTGAAATTATTGCTTGGGGTTGTATCGAAGTGTTGGGTTATTTTTGTTATGGTTGTGGTGTTTGTGTTGTGTTGTGTGTGTTGTGATTGTGGTTGTGATGTTCTTTTTAGTGTTTTTATGTGTTATGTGTTTATAAGAGAGAGAGAGAGAGAGAGAGAGAGAGAGAGAGAGAGAGAGAGAGAGAGAGAGAGAGAGAGAGAGAGAGAGAGAGAGATTACATTATCATACACACACACACACACACACACACACACACACACACACACACACACACACACACACACACACACACACACACACACACTATTGCCCACATGAACTATTGGCCACACACCATCACTCATATATTCAACCATTCTAAGAAGCACCACCAACATGAAATACTGTGGATCATGTTGGAACGAGAGAAAATAGATGCGTTAGGAAGCTTAGTTTAAAGTAGTAACAGTACTTAAGTAATGTTACTTTGGCATCGTTACTTCTCCTCGTCATACATATCTCTATCTTATCACAGGAGATCTCAGAGTTGCCATGATAATATAGTATGCTAATTACAGCTAATATAGTACGATGTGTGTAGATGTAATTTGATCTTCTTATAATGATCTTTGTTGTTATTATTACCATTCTTTATCGTTTATTTATTTCATTCGTTATATTGCATTAAGCAGCAAAATAATGATAGCTAAGATAATCCTGATGCTTTCAATATGGTATGATGCTTGATATTACAATGATAGTGAATGAATGACGATGATGGTAATGATTATGATATTAACCATTATTAAGATACGAACAACAATACCTTCACCATCACTACAACAACAAGAGTTATAGAAACAACAACAACAACATCTACTACTACTACTACTACTACTACTACTACTACTACTACTACTACTACTACTATTACTATTACTACTACTACTACTATTACTACTACTAACACCATCGCATAAGTTGATCGACAGTAAGCGAAAAGTAGTAGTAGTAGTAGTAGTAGTAGTAGTAGTAGTAGTAGTAGTAGTAATACTAGTAGAAGTTGTAGTAGTAGTGGTGGTAGTAGTAGTAGTAGTAATAGTTATATTTATATTCACAAATTATGTATGTTTTCGAGAGTGGGTAGAAGGGATAGGGAGAGAGAGGGAGAGGAAGGGAGTTATAGAGAGGTATGAGTGACCTATATAGTATAACATTTCTCTCTCTCTCTCTCTCTCTCTCTCTCTCTCTCTCTCTCTTTCTCTCTCCGGACCAAGAGATGCCTGCTATGAATATATATGTGGCATTCTGCGCTGCATCCATCACTCTTACAGGTGGGGAAGGGGGAAGAGGGGGAGAGAGAGAGAGAGAGAGAGAGAGAGAGAGAGAGAGAGAGAGAGAGAGAGAGAGAGAGAGAGAGAGAGAGAGAGGAGGTGGTTGTGGTGGTGGTGGTCATGGTGGTAGTGATGTCGTGTGAAAAAGAAAGGAGTGTTAGATGCTGAATTTTTATTGCATATATAATTTAGATTGCTTATTATTTGTATTTGATTATATAAAGTGGTTTTATAAATATATTAGACGAGAAATAAAATTTTTCTTTTGTATATTAGACGATTAGAGAGAGAGAGAGAGAGAGAGAGAGAGAGAGAGAGAGAGAGAGAGAGAGAGAGAGAGAGAGAGAGAGAGAGAGAGAGAGAGAATGTGTCCTATGTCTATCAGTTAACTAGAAATAAAAACAATCAGGATAGAAAATATAATCTCAATATTATTTTTTTTTTGAGGAAATCTGACTTGTCCTCTTCTTACTACCTTTCACTCTTATTCGCCATCTTAATAGTCTCTATTCTTATAAACTTCCCTTCACACCCTTCACACTTACTACAAGATTCTGTGCTCAGTTCCCTATAGTCTCCCAGACTCTTCTTTTCTTCTTATCATCCTCTCCTCTCCGCCTTTGTATATCTTTATTAAGTTATCCCTCGTCCTAATCTTAGAGAGAAATATTTACTGTCCCTCTCTCTCTCTCTCTCTCTCTCTCTCTCTCTCTCTCTCTCTCTCTCTCTCTCTCTCTCTCTCTCTCCTTTCATCTCTACATATATTTCTATTTTCTTCTTTTTTTCTTCTGATTTTCTCACTCTCTTCCCTTTATTCCATCTCTTTCTTTTGTCATTCCCTTTTGGGTTCCCTTATGGGAGAGAGAGAGAGAGAGAGAGAGAGAGAGAGAGAGAGAGAGAGAGAGAGTATTAGAGTTATCAAAGAAAAATTCAAGTAAAAGAAAATTCCAAGGAAACAAATAAAACATAAATAAAACTCGAGGTGAAACAGAAAACTCAAAAAGTCGTCGTATAACTCACATTTATTTCTTTTCCATTATAATTTCCGCGGCGTTTGTCTACAGCCCGATGAAAAAAAAGGGGGCGGCAAGTGAAGTGGGCCATACGTCATCTGCGAGGCGGCGCTAATATTACCTCGGGGAGACGCGGCGGGGGAACCTGATGTTATGATTATGGTGGCATTTGTTCCAGTATTTTAGGTGCTCCCTTCAGCGCCGCCTGTAGTGTGTGTCTGTTTGTTTGGGGAGGGAGGCAGGGGGATTGGGAATTCTGGTTGAGTATTATCATTATTATGTGAGGGTTTTTGACAATTATTTTTTCGTATAACTTCTATTACTTAACCGTTTCACCCTTCGATATTTATGGCTTCGTTTTAGACACCTATTCATGTTTTCAGTCTGTTAAACAGTTAGCTGGCTTAGAAAAAAACAAAATGATCTCTCTATCCTTATTTTCTTTATCTATTCATTGAAACATTAGTAACAAAGGAAGACAACACCACTATCACCATCAGAACAATGCCATTGTTATCACCAATTTTCTTTTCGCGCATGACCAGCAGAGGCTAAGGGTAACAAGAATTAAGGTGTGAGTCTCTTAAGAAGACAGTCCAGAGATAAGACCGGCATTGTATTGTGAAATCTAAGAATGTAAAACAAATTTCAAGTCACTTCTGAACTTATATATATATATATATATATATATATATATATATATATATATATATATATATATATATATATATATATATATATATATATATATATATATATATATATATATATATATATATATATATATATATATATATATATATATATATATATATATATATATATATATATATATATATATATATATATATATATATATATATATATATATATATATATATATATATATATATATATATATATATATATATATATATATATATATATATATATATATATATATATATATATATATATATATATATATATATATATATATATATATATATATATATATATATATATATATATATATATATATATATATATATATATATATATATATATATATATATATATATATATATATATATATATATATATATATATATATATATATATATATATATATATATATATATATATATATATATATATATATATATATATATATATATATATATATATATATATATATATATATATATATATATATATATATATATATATAATTTGCTATCTATGGCCAGACGCCTCATGTGTAAAACAAAAACAAGAAAAAAAATCATAAGAAGGGGTTTTTGTCTTATTACTGTTATTCCTTTTTAGGTAATCTCGTCTTCTAGTTATGATAGAGTAACGTAGCCAAATATAGCAAAAAGTACCTAAAGTTTTGCTACTGTCTGGTGTCCTTTGTAATCCCAGCCAAAAGCTATGCACACCGGGAAGGGAGGGGGGGGGGCAGCAAACACCAGCCCAGCATGCAAGGCGAGCGAGGCAGGCGTAACACAAGGAAGCAAATCTTGTTTCCATGGATACTAACGACTGGAGACTCTCAGAGCTGTGCGTACCATGGGGATTAGAGAATATGGTATTCTGGTTCTCTTTGAGCAATTCTAAGCGCAAGGATTAGGAAGAAAATCTCTCGATAAGTCTGTTCAGGCTTAAATTTCACCTTAACATTGCACTGTTTGTTTCCTTTTTTTTTTTTTTTTTTGGTGAATAAATACATGATTCCTGTTTTTATTTTATTTTTTTTAGGCGGGGAGGGGGCGAGGGTGCTTAGCGAGAAAATGACGCAAAACTAATCCCAATATCGATTTCTTAATGCAAATAACATTATGTTTCATTTAGTTAGTTTGTTAATTAATTTAGTTTTTCGATCATACATTTTACATGATTTTACCTTATATAAGTACGGATAAAGAAAAAAAAGTGTTTTCTTAACTTCAGCATCTCTCAAAAAGCTGTGAAATAATTGAAAAAAAAAATGTTCGTTACTTAAGCTCCTGACTGCTCTTCACATATCTTTTCTGAGAAAATTTAATTAACGTATGATTTTACCGAGCGAAGTGTAAAAACGCTAAAAGAATCACTTACTCGATCACACACTTTACCCTCGCCAGTCACTGAAAATCTTTATAAACATCTACCAGACCATGTAACTTTGAAAGGCTACGCAAAGTTAAGACTAGACCGCGACCGAGAAAAGGTGAGGCGTGGCAGTGCATCGCCAGCAGGAGAGACGTGTATGTGGAACAATTAGTGAGACAGAGAGGATCATCCGAGGCTATATCTCTATTTTTCCCTTCCCTGGCTGACTGACTGAACGGCCACTGCTCCGGGCGTGACTTGTGATCACCAGCCCAAAGTGGAGAATACTCTGGTATAAACGTTTAACCAGATTGAGTGTAACATCACAATCAAGACATCAATTCCCGACAGCCCACACTTTGCCTCACTTGCACCATTGACTCATTACACGAACTCTCCTTTCTCAAACAAATGTAGTGATAGATTGAATGTATCCCCAACAAGGCATCAGTTCCAGAGAGCCACCATCATGCCTACACCTATCAATGAACCCACCACATCACCAACTCAACCACTATTTAAACTCTTCTCCCACAAACAAATGTAGCGATAATTTGCTTGTGATTTAAAGAATGTGGGGGGGGATGGCAATGCTAGCAGCCATTAGGTTTAGATGTGGCAATCCCTACATGAAATATATGTATTTCATGTATCCATGAATTTATGCAGTCTTTCATCACAATTCCCTATGGACGTTGCACTGATAATGTGATTCTAGTCATTACCTCACTATGATTACCAATTTCATTTTATTGCTTTCTAAATTATCGGTTTATCTCGTCCTGTCCTATCAGTCCCATGTTTTTAGTTGTCTGGAGGTCACTTATCTTACTCGATATCATGCAAATTTCATTATCACTGGATAGAAGAAAGATTGCGAATTACAATTTTAAAGTTCTATTTCACTATGACCACAAAGTCTCAGTAACCTCATATTCACTGACCTTAACCATAGCGTTTCTTAAACAGATGTGGCATATGTGAGCTGCAGAGAGCGAAGTGGACTTGACATAATTATTGGGTTGGCGGTGAGAAGGACAACTTGATGTGGAGGTCTGGGAAATGTTGATAGATAGAAGATAAATTGAAGATCTCTGGCCAGTCTCGAGAGTGTTGGTACGGTAGACTGACTCGGGGATATAGGCTCAGAAGAGTGATTCTGGTGAGGGGGGCGAGTGCGCACTAGACATCAATCATTAAAGTTGATATAGAGAGGGAGATAGAAGAAAAGGTGGGTGAAATCAGGTTAGATTTATTAGTAAGATTGAAAGATAAACAGTTTATTAAGAATATAAGATGGATGGTCTTAGTATACAACGTAAATCAGAAAGCTAATATCATGAAAAGTTAATCAGGCAATTGATGAGAATTAGAGAGAAAGAAAAGCTAACCTTGGTATAATTTTTCTTAGGTTAAATCTGTATGGACTCTCATCTGTGCGGGTTCCATTCTTACATGAGCAGTTCGTGTAACCAAACAGTCAAAGAAAGAATTGTTTCATTGATTGCACCGATTGACATTTTTTTCATAATCGCCTAAAGATATTTTGGTCTACCTCATTGCTATTGCTTATTAAATAGTTTCTTAGCATAGGAAAAACAAATTTAACGTATTCTCTCTCTTTCCCTTACCAATGCAAACAAATTTATTTCAGTGTCCTAAATATATAAACCATTTTACAACTGTCTTAGAAAGCTTAGTCTAGAAAAAAAGAGGCTTGAAAATTCTCTCTCTCTCTCTCTCTCTCTCTCTCTCTCTCTCTCTCTCTCTCTCTCTCTCTCTCTCTCTCATTATCTGCGTCAATTCAATCGCTCCATCTATCGCTTCCCTCTTACTCTTCACTTTATCGCCACTCTTGACATAAGCCATTCCAGAAACCGACATTATCAATACCCACTCGGTCTGTGTCCACAAGATTCACTGAACCACATGACATCGCTTCGAACGGCAAGTGCTCAGGAGTCAAGGAGTGTAGGGGATGTGTGGGATGGTAGGGGCTTTTGTGAGGCGTGCCTGGCGTGGCGTGTGCAGCCTCATTTTATTTTCCCAAGGGCAGTAATGAGCTCCTTCACAACAGCGTCCTCAAAGGCTCCCTCCCCTCATCGACCCACCGCAGCAGTCAGGCGCCCGTGTGTGTGTGTGTGTGTGTATGTGTGTGTGTGTGTGTGTGTGTGTGTGTGTGTGTGTGTCGTTGTCTATTTTAGTCAATTTCTATTTTTTTTGTGTGTGTTGTATCTTTTGCAGTTTTATCGTTTGGTGCTTGTTCTACATTGTTTTTTTGTGCTTTTAAGTTCTTGGATTTTTTTTTTGACCTACATCTTTTTCTTTTTGTTTAGAACTTATTTTGTTTTTACTGACGTTGTGATATTTGATCTCGGTATAATTGCTCTCTCGAGGATGTTGTCTTTCTTATTCAAATTGACAATTTTTCATTTTTTTTTATCAGCTCTCTTGTCAGTAAACGACTACAGTACACCACCACCACCACCACCACCACCACCACCAGTGCTGCTACTACTACTACTACTACTACTACTACTACTACTACTACTACTACTGCTACTACTACTACTATTACTACAACTACTACTACTACTGCTACTATGTGTGAGTGTGTGTGTGTGTGTGTGTGTGTGTGTGTGTGTGTGTGTGTGTGTGTGGGTGCGCTCGGGCTCTTCGCTCCCCTTGGTTGCGTAAGTCCTACCGGATGCGCCTCAGGAAATAGCGCCCGCATACGTACAACTTTGTAATTCTGGCTATGATACGAGTTAGCTCTTATGGCACGTAAAAAGTCAATTTCTCTCTCTCTCTCTCTCTCTCTCTCTCTCTCTCTCTCTCTGACAGTGGGTTTTTTTGGGTTCTGGTGTGTGTGTTTTTATTTTGTTTCTGAGACTCTCCTTGTTTTGCTGTTACCTTCCTCCTTCCCTCCCTCCACCTCTCTCTCTCTCTCTCTCTCTCTCTCTCTCTCTCTCTCTCTCTCTCTCTCTCTCTCTCGTGTTTCAAGTGTTGTTACAATGGCATCGCTTCGCACTTTCTTGCCTTGTGGGATATTTTCATCTCTCTTCTCTTTGTTGTCTTCTTCTCTCCTTCCATGTCTTCCTCTTTCTTGCGCCACTTTTTTGTCGTATTCTGCTTCTATTTCTTCTTTTTCTTCTTCTTCTTCTTCTTTCTCTTTTTTATTTTCTTCTTCTTCTTCTTCTTCTTCTTCTTCTTCTTCTTCTTCTTCTTCTTCTTCTTCTTCTTCTTCTTCTTCTTCTTCTTCTTCTTCTTCTTCTTCTTCTTCTTCTTCTTCTTCTTCTTCTTCTTCTTCTTCTTCTTCTTCTTCTTCCAAGTTTTTTCCTCTTCCTCCTTTTCTTCTTTGTCTTCAGTTCCTACTCTTATTCCTCTATTTCCACATTTCTTTCTTTCTTTTCTTGGTTTTACTCTTATTTGTTTTCTTTAATCTGGTTGTCCTCTTTGTTTTGTTTTTGTTCTTGTTTTAGTTCTTCTTAATCTTCTTTTTCTTGTTGTTGTTGTTGTTGTTGTTGTTCTTTTTCTTCTTTCTACTCATCTCTTTCCAAGTCTTCTTTTTATTATATTCACATCTGATTCTATAATTTTACTCCTGTTTTTTTTCTTTTATTCCCATCCTTCTCTTCACCTTCCTCATTCTCCTCTTCCACCTTCTCTTTTGTCCTCGCCTTCCACGTCTTCTTACTTTTATCCCTTTGAATCCTTCTGTTCGTATATATCCATTTCTGCTTACTTATGTTTCGCTTTCCTTCTCTTCTTCCTTTTCTTTTTCCTTCTCTTCCTCCTCCTCCTCCTCCTCCTCCTCCTCCTCCTTTTCCTCCTTCTCCTTCTCCATCTTCTTTCACTATTTCTTTGATGAATTTTACTCCTCTAACTCTTATTCATACACTCTTCAGTTTGTTTTGGTTTCTTCGTCCAAACTTGATTTTTCTCTTCCTTCTCCTTCTCCTTCTCTCCTCCCCCTTCTCTCTTCCTCCTCCTTCTAGTCTTGATAAACGAAACCGCCTAACCGTTTTCATTGATCATTCTCACACTTTTCAGAATCCGGTAAAGTTTTCGCACACATTGTTGTACACAGGCGAACCGAATTGCCTCCTTCACGCCAACGATAAAAATGGATAAGAATATTCCTCCGCTCTCCCACACATTCTTTCTTATCTTTTGCCTCCTCTCCCCTCGTCTACTCACACACATTACCCATCCGCTCTCTCCACCACCACCACCACCACCACCACCACCACCACCTGCGTTCATTCATATCTTCACATTCTCTTTCCTTTTCTGCTTTTATATCTGACCTCGTTTTTACCTTTCCCTGTTTTTCAATAGCTCACCAATCTGCTCTCTCTCTCTCTCTCTCTCTCTCTCTCTCTCTCTCTCGTCCTGAAATATCTGTTATGGCATGCAGAAGAATGAGTGATCAAACAATTATTTTTCTTTATTCATACACCAGACTCAGCCTTCCGAGCTCCGTTGCCTCCAGAAAATGAAAAAAAAATCGTAAATTTTATTATTCGCTCCTTTCCTCGCTAGCTCGACGTGTCAGTTACGGCCGACTAGGGTGATACTGAGAGGAGTCTGTGTGTGTGTGTGTGTGTGTGTGTGTGTGTGTGTGTCCGCCCCATTTAGTTAGCTAAGTCTTTTGGCTCTGTTGGATGACTGGCATCTTAGTGGACCTTTTTTTAAATCTCAATTTTTGTTGCCCTTGGCGAGTTATCCTCCTACAAAATAACAAACAAGCGTCGTATTAAAAGGAAATATAGAAGGGGTAAGAAAGATTCTCTGCGAGAGGGATAGATTACTGAAAAAAAAACTCAATTTCTGGCAAACTCTTAAACTCCCTGCCTGCATCTCTATTTCCAACTTCCTATGACTTGACTTGATTTAAGAGGAAGGTTTCCAGACATTTTTTCCTGTCTTTTGTCTAACATAATCGGACCTACAGGAGGGCTGGCCTTTTTTTTCTTGTTGCCCTTGGTCGTTTTTCTCCACTGACATGAAAAAAATCGTTAATGAATTTAAAAAGATTAAATAAACTTATGGATGAATAGAAAAATTAATATCGGGAGGTATGTCCTTTACAGGGAGGGTTCACGTGTAGGTCTTCCATCTTCTTGCTTATCTTCGTTTATTGTCTTGTTCAGTCAACTCAAGGGCATTCTTCGTTTATTGTCTTGTTCAGTCAACTCAAGGGCATTCTTCGTTTATTGTCTTGTTCAGTCAACTCAAGGGCATTTCCTTAAGCATTACCAATTATGTCTTTGCCAACCCACGATTATCCACTTCACTAATTAATATCAACGCCCATAGAAAGCCAATTTTTTTTATCAATAATTGTTTTATTTACCTATACTCAAACAATTATTTATTATTTTGTTTTTACACTTTTTTCCTTTCTTGGTTATCGCCAGCATCTCAAGTTAATTCCCACACACGAACATTTTTAAAATTTATATCATATAGTTAGTTTTCAGCTTCAACACATGTCCTTTTATATACTATCGGCACCCACAGAACCTCTATATTAATTTACTTAACACACTCCGAGGATTTTTTAAATTTTTATATCAACATCCCCACAACCTTTACTATTAACTCCTACGTAGCTTTTATTCAGCCATCAACACCTACACAATCTTTTTAGAAAGCTCTTACACAACTTCATTTTTAGTTATTTGAAACAAATCTTCCATCCATCCAGCACAGGGGTGTGATCTCTTCTTTCCTTGTTCTCTAAGCTCTCTGAGTACTAGATGTCGACGCTCACTTGAGTCACTCCACCTGCCCACGTTCAACACCCACACGTTACAACAGCCGCACGGAGAGGAAGCATCGTTTCTTTCTGATTGCACACCTTCTATATAAAGACGAAAAAAAATATATTATATCTTTTCTTTTCTGGCTCTATAAATATCTTAAGTGAAAGAAATAGCGTATTTTTTTTTAGATAAGGGAGAGAATGGAGGAAAGGAACATAATTACAGATAAGTAGAGAGGAAACAAAAGATGAACTTACGTCATTGTTGCTATACAAAAAACAAAAACAAAAAAACGAAGGAACATAAGGAAAATATAGGTAGATAAGAGAGAAAGGAGAGATGAAACTGATATTATTTTGCTTATAAGAACATAGCTAACGCAACACAGTGCAATTCAATAAAAGAAGAAGAAAAATGAGAAATGCAAGTAGACAAGAAAGAAATGAGGGATAATGCAATACACTGCAACAATCACTTTACCTTGTCACCTACAGTACGCTCGCCTTAGCTTGTTCATCTGATAAAACTATCATCCTCATCTTTTTTCTCCTGGTTGTGTTCCTCTTACGTATATACAAGGTTTTCTAATTAATTCTAGCCCTTCGTTGTCCATCTCATTAGCTAAACGTTACCATTACCTATACTTTTTCATACCCATCACTGACGAACTCCGGAACTCTTTGGTCGTTTCTTTCTACTTTCATCCTTGGAATCAACTGTTTCAAGGGTAAAGCATCGGGGCATTTATGTAACTAGTATGGTTTTTGTCCTGAAGTGAGCAGCAAAATAGTATTTATTTTCCTCCAGATTTTTTTTATTTTAATACCTTCTGTCAGTGTCCTTCGAGTATCATAATGCACGCTTTGCTACACATGTGTAGTTCGTTTAAAGCCACATAACATATTAATACAACCATTAGTAGAAGGTAATTGATTTATAAATGATAAGTTCATGGTCTTATGCGCCGAATTCTCTGTCTCTCGTGTTATCTTGCCTTTTGAAAAATATCAGTGGAGGCTGTTGTAGTTTCAAGTATATACGTTTCTTTCCCTTTATACTCTTAGTCACGGTTTATCATACATTCTACATCAACTTAACGTAAAAAACAACAACACATGACAATTGGACTAAAATCTCCGTGCCCTTGAAAAAAAAGTCCGTGAAAGTTGAAGGCGTTTATTGATGCGAATCTGTGTACCGTCCAGAGGGACCTGAAATATGTAGAGTAAATGTGGCAAGCCAATCCTCTTTAAGTCCTTACATTCCCTTCTTAACCATCCCTCCGTCTTCTTCTTTTCCTAAGAGTCCTGAACCTAACCTTAATTACCATTCCCAGCCCATTACTTACTCACCAGACCTAACGAGCCATTATAACTAGACCTGTCAAGTACCCGCCCACCTTCTGTCCTCTAAGTGGATGGTTGGTGCGACGTACTGTAACTGTTTCAAACCTTACGTAACCATCGTTTAACCTTAAGCTCCCAGCCTCTCCCACTCAGGTCTGTCACTTCAGCCAATTAGTTTTTTTTTTTTTTTTGGTAGAGCTTTTGCTGCAGGTTCTAAAAAAAGAGAGGGAGAGTTCTTAAGTAGGTAAAGACGGATAAATAAATTGAAGCATATATATATATATATATATATATATATATATATATATATATATATATATATATATATATATATATATATATATATATATATATATATATATATATATATATATATTCTCTTGTTTGCAGACGATATTGAAGGCGTGAGCACCTTCAGCATTGTTCAGTTTTTGCTGAGCTTTCTCTATTTGTCTTATTAATTCTTTGTTTTGAGCAGTAAGAGCCCCGATGAGCTGTCCAAAAGTAGAGTTGTTTGCAACGTTTCGTTCCTTTTCATGGAACATCTTCAGGCAGAATGAGTGGGAGTAGTGATCGTGGTGATATTTATACCCCCGTGGGTGGGTCAGTAGATGGCGTGCTGCAACCTGATTGGTTGATTCAGTGCGTGGCCTGGCGGCGTGTGTCGGCCGTGGTATCAAGCCGTGTAGGTCTTCTTTTTTTGTGTGGGTAATATCTGTAGGTCTTGTGTTTGTAGATTCATGGCTGGTCTATCTTGTGCTATGTATAGTGATTCCAAGAAGAGTAGGCGGCGTGGGTCCCTTTCGCGGTCGATGATAGTGGTGTTATTTTCCAGATGTTTCCTTGTAGCGGTAGTTTTATGTGATGTGTTGTAGTGGTTCTTGATTGTTCCGTTCTGTAGGTGGCAGGTGAGTCTCCTTGACAATGTTGTCCTTGTCATCCCAATATATGTTTGAGGTCCACAGTCCTCAATTTTGCAGGCGTGTTTGTAGATGACATGATCTTCTTGTAAAGGAGTTTTCTTCATGGTGGTTTTGTTTTTTTATCAGCAGCTGTGACGTTTTCTTGGTGTTGTAGTATATGATGAGTGATATGCAGTCTTCTTCGTTTGTAGGCTTGACGTGGTGTTGTATGATGTCTTTGATGATGCGCTCGTCTGTCTTGTACTCTGTAGACATGATGTTTTTGTAGTAGAGTAGTATTTTGTTTTTCTTTTCTGGATCGTCTTTCTTGTACCATTTATCTATGGCATTCTTGATGGCTGTGTTGACTTCTGTGTTTTCGTAGCCGTTGTTAATAAGCACCTGTGTGATGCGTTCTAATTCTTGGTGGGTGTTGCTCCATGTTGAGCAGTGTGTGAGCGCACGTCGTATGTAGGCGTTCATGGTGGAGGTGCGGTAGCGTTGTGGGCATTCACTTTTTCCATTAAGGCAGGATCCTATGTTGCTGGGTTTGGTGTAGACAGTAGTAGTGAATCCTGCATTTGTAGCAGTGGTGAGGACGTCGAGGAAGGGTAGGTTGTTCTGTACTGCTTCTTCGTGGGTAAAGTTGAGGACGGAGGCTTCAGTGAGGCGATGCTTGAGTTGCTGGAGTTCTTCTTGGTTTTGACGGAGACAAAATGTCATCTACGTAGCGACCATAGATGTGGGGTTTGTTGTTCTTCAGGACGGATTCTTCTATTGTACCCATGTAGAAGTTGGCGAAAAGCACTCCAAGAGGGCTTCCCATGGCGACTCCGTCTATCTGGCGGTACATGTTGCCGCGGGGGCAGGTGAAGGGGGCTTCTTTAGTGCAGAGTTCCAGGAGGGTTCTGAGGTGGTTTTCAGGGACGTCAAGGTCTGGCGTGTTCTCGTTTCTGTAGATGCGGTCCAGGATGTACTCTATTGTCTTGTCCACTGGTACATTGGTAAATAGGCTTTCTACATCCAGTGAAGCAATGATGTGTTCGCCGGTAGGAGGAGGTGCATTTAGTAGTTCCAAGAAATCACTGGATGAGTTGAGTGTGTAGCTTGAAGGGACGTAAGGTGTCAGGATCGCGTTAAGCTTCTTGACAATGCTGTATGTAGCAGTAGGTATTTGTACCTACTGCTGTACCCTAGGTATTTGTACCTACTGCTACATGCAGCATTGCCAAGAAGCTTAACGCGATCCTGACACCTTACGTCCCCTCAAGCTACACACTCAACTCATCCAGTGATTTCTTGGAACTACTAAATATCGTCTGCAAACAAGAGAATCTACTCCCTGGCTACACTAACATATATATATATATATATATATATATATATATATATATATATATATATATATATATATATATATATATATATATATATATATATATATATATATATATATATATATATATATATATATATATATATATATATATATATATATATATATATATATATATATATATATATAGAGAGAGAGAGAGAGAGAGAGAGAGAGAGAGAGAGAGAGAGAGAGAGAGAGAGAGAGAGAGAGAGAGAGAGAGAGAGAGAGAGAGAGAGAGAGAGAGAGACCAAAAATTGGAACTGCAGTAGTACCTCCCCTTTCCATTCTCGTCTCTTGGGAGAAGTGAGAGAGGGAGGAAGGGGAAGGAGAGAAGGAGGAGGAATAAAAGAGGAGAAAGACAAGGCGGAAGATGAAAAAAAGAAGGAGGGAACATAAAAGGATGAAAGTGAAGGAAAGAGATAAAACAAATTAGGAGAAGAATAAGAAAATAAAACACAAACAAGAAAAAAAGACTTAGTGATGAATGATTGAGTGATGTCTTGATTGGCCAATTTCTAGTGTACAATAAATACATAGTTTTCAGGACAAGCCAATTTGAATAAGCCAAAGCTATAACAGGGACATTAAGACATGCATGTTGTAAGATGAGCGCGATTGTTTCAGCTTTAGTTATTTTTGCTGGTCTTGTATTATCTAAAGTATAAATGGTTGATATTTTTCTCTATTAATCACTGACATAGACAAAGTACGTTATAGGTGGAAGGTTTGACTGTGGAATGTTTATACGATATGCCGCTGAGTAAGTTTCTCTTTACCTGGTTTATCTTCTGCGACAGGTAAAATGCTAATGATTGGATGAATTAAGAGGGAAGGAGGAGGAGGAGGAGGAGGAGGAGGAGGAGGAGGAGAAGAAGAAGAAGAAGAAGAAGAAGAAGAAGAAGAAGAAGAAGAAGAAGAAGAAGAAGAAGGAAAAGGAGGAGAAGAAGGAGGAGGAGGAGAAGAAGAAGAAGGAAAAGGAGGAGAAGAAGGAGGAGAGAAGCAAAAGGAGTAGGAGGAGGAAAAGGACGAAGAGAAGGACGAGAAAAAGGGCGAAGAGGGGAAGGACGAGGAGAAAGAGGAGGAGGAGGAGGAGGATGAGAAGGAGGAGGAGGAGGAGGAGGATGAGGAGGAGGAAGAGAAGGAAGAGGAGAAGGAGGAGGATGAGGAGGTGGCAGTGGTGATGGTGGTGGTGATGGTTTTGGTGGTGGTAGTGGTGAAGGATGAGAAAGGAGGATAAAGTAGGATGAGGAAACTTGAATCAAAGGAAATATAAGAAAGAAAGGAAGAAAAGGAGAAAGAGGAGGAAGAGGAGAACGAGGAGGAGGCGAAGGAGAAGGAATGAGATCACTAATGAAGGAGAAAGTGAACACCGGTAAGAACAGCTGAAGAGAGGACAGAGGGATGAGGCGCGGATTTGGCTATGCAGTACAGTGCACCAAACTCTATGTCACTTCCTCCTTCACGCATCGTTCTTCCTTGCGGCCTCTTGTTTAATTCCTCTTTATTGGCCTTGTATTCCTCCTCACTCTTGTTCTTGTCCTCGTCTTCCTCTCGTTTTGTTTTCGGTACTACTCGTAGTCGGGAATAACCTCTCCTTATTAACTAATGAAGCTGCCTTGCTGTACTTAATTTGGAGTGAATGGTGCGGCTTGTTAATGGTTAAAAACATGTATTTGTTGCTAAATAAGATTCTCATATGAATTATTTTTTTCTTTGGAGTAAATAATACTGTAATTGTGGAAGAGAAAAGATTAATACAAAAAGGAAAACGTTGGCAAAAAAAAAAAAAAAAAAAAAAGGGGAAGCTATAAATAACTATCACGTCTACACGTGGCAGTCCCTGCAATCCTCCCGCTACAGGCCAGGTCATCACAGTGGAGCAACCTTTTCCAACGCCAGTTTTTCTCCAGCCACAAGGAAATCAAAAGAGAATATAACTGATACCTTAGAACTAAAAGACTAAATGTGTTAGGACAGAACATAATGTATTACCTTTGCGATTGCAGGTGTGTTGGTAATTTGAAGGTAGATGCGTTGGGGAGGGACTAACGCACAGGGTGTCGAGGAATGAAAACATGGGTATGGGGAGGCAATAAAACAGTGGGTAGGAGATAGAAGGACATATATATGGTTAGCCCTAAGAATAACATGAAACACTTCCGCGACGGAATTCCGGTGTTTTAAAGGTTCTACTCACACGTAAAGAATATTCTACATTTGTAATCGAGTTTATGGATTTGATAATTTAACGAGGCATCTTTGCGGCATCTAAAAATAGTTCAAGTGAGAGAACGAAGTGGGGAAGGAGTAGCATACACCAGGAAGGTTAGAACATCGGCGTGTGGAGGAGGGCGAGTCCTCAACAGGAGTGGCGGGATCTCCCTTGGGCAAGATGCGGGCAAGATTGTCGAGTGGTCGAGAAAATGGTGAATGTTCTTCAATTTTGTCGAGTGTAGAGTTGTCCATTTCAGGGAAGGGAAATAGAGACTTGGATGCTGTTTTAGTGGCGCCTCACTGAAAATGGTGTTTGAGAGAAAGGTTTGAGTGTTCTGGAAAACACTGTTGGGATACACTACACTATATGTAGATTAAGAAGTTGGCAACAGATATATTGAAGACGTACGTTAATCAGACAAGAAAATGTAGATAAAGCAATGAGCGTTTACTTTGTAACTTAATTCATGGTTGAATAGTTAGGAAATAAAAAATCGATGATAATACAGTTACATCAAAACTCTCTCTCTCTCTCTCTCTCTCTCTCTCTCTCTCTCTCTCTCTCTCTCTCTCTCTCTCTCTCTCTCTCTCTCTCTCTCTCTCTCTCTCTCTCTCTCTCTCTCTCTCTCTCTCTCTCTCTCTCTCTCTCTCTATATATATATATATATATATATATATATATATATATATATATATATATATATATATATATATATATATATATAAGAGAACAATAAGAAGAATGTGTGTGTGTGTGTGTGTGTGTGTGTGTGTGTGTGTGTGTGTGTGTGTGTGTGTGTCCTATTAGAAACCCTGACACGAGTATCTGCAATAGCCTAAAATAAACGAAGTATGATACTAGACTTACACTTGGCGGCGAAAGACTCCGGGGTGTGGTATCACGTAGCAAAACCGTTCTGTAAGGGGGAGAAAGCAACATAATAAAACATTGTTGTGTAATGCGTTTATAAACTTTTTTCTTAATTATCTAAACATTTATTCAGTCAATATCACAACACATTCAATTATATACTATGCCTGCCTTACAATATATATATATATATATATATATATATATATATATATATATATATATATATATATATATATATATATATATATATATATATATATATATCAATTCATGGTTGAATACTTAGGAAATAAAAAATCGATGATAATACAGTTACATCAAAACTCTCTCTCTCTCTCTCTCTCTCTCTCTCTCTCTCTCTCTCTCTCTCTCTCTCTCTCTCTCTCTCTCTCTCTCTCTCTCTCTCTCTCTCTCTCTCTCTCTCTCTCTCTCTCTCTCTCTCTCTCTCTCTCTCTCTCTCTCTCTCTCTCTCTCTATATATATATATATATATATATATATATATATATATATATATATATATATATATATATATATATATATATATATATATATATATATATATATATATATATATATATATATATATATATATATATATATATATATATATATATGCAGGCATAGTATATAATTGAATGTGTTGTGATATTGACTGAATAAATGTTTAGATAATTAAGAAAAAAGTTTATAAACGCATTACACAACAATGTTTTATTATGTTGCTTTCTCCCCCTTACAGAACGGTTTTGCTACGTGATACCACACCCCGGAGTCTTTCGCCGCCAAGTGTAAGTCTAGTATCATACTTCGTTTATTTTAGGCTATTGCAGATACTCGTGTCAGGGTTTCTAATAGGATACACACACACACACACACACACACACACACACACACACACACACACACACACACACACACACACACACACACACACACACACACACACACACACACACACACACACACACACACACACACACACACATTCTTCTTATTGTCCTCTTCCAAATGTAGTCGAGAGAGTGCATAGAGTAGGTGGGTGAGGAGAGTCTTTCTCAATTACCAGCTGACCTTTAATATTTTAGTAATCAGGAAACTATTAATGAATTTACTTGAAGACTAATCCATCATTGAAAATATGGATGATAAGGGTGAGTGAAGCATATATACCTATGTTCTAGTTCATTGTTTCATCTCTATATTTTTGCTAACCTTGTCATACCTGTAAGGGGACTGGCAACTGAGTGGACCTTTTTCTTTATATATTTTTTTCCTGTTCTTGGCCAGTTCTCCCCACTTACATAAAAAAAGACTGCTTTCTTATACTTGTGCTTCTCCTCTTCCTCTTGGCCCTCTTTTCCCTCCTCCTCCTTTCTCACAGTTACTAGAGTTAACAGAAATTGAGTTTTATACAACGATTCTTCTAATTTTATATGTCTCTCTACTACCTATTTCGTTAAAACAATTAATCTTTATCACCATATAACAATCTAACAAAAAGCATAAGTTCTGTTGTTTGTATTCTTATATATTCCATTCAATTCCTCCTTCTCCTTCTGCTCCTCTTCCTCCTTCTCCTCCTTCTGAAAATGAGAACTTCCTGGAGAGAATATATCATCTTCTGGCATGCAACAGGGGAAGATATATATAGCATAACACATACAACGCTTCTCTCTCTCTCTCTCTCTCTCTCTCTCTCTCTCTCTCTCTCTCTCTCTCTCTCTCTCTCTCTCTCTCTCTCTCTCTCTCTCTCTCTCTCTCTCTCTCTCTCTCTCTCTCTCTCTCTCTCTCTCCTACATACGTACTCTACATGCATGGGAGTAGAAACCAGGCATTCCGACAGACAGGCCAGTGCAGGAGGAGTCAAGGGTATGAGGCGGACGGGCTGAAAAATGAAATCTGTATTGACTGTCCAGAAGGGAGAGGCGCGGCGAGGCTCAGATGCCCTCAGTTACCTTCAGTTACACGTCAAAGGGGGAAAAAATGTTTGGTTCCTACTTGTTCTGTTGCTTTGAGGAAAAAGACGAGGAGTAGGAGATGGGATAGACCAAGGATGAAGAGGAGAAAGACTATATTTAAGTGGTGAAGGATAAGAAGGAAATGGATGAGAAAAAGTAAAGGGAAAGTAAGAGAAGGAGGAGTAGAAGGAGGAGGAGGAGGAGGAGGAGAAGGAGGAGAAAGAGGAGGAAGAGGAGGAGAGAGAGGAGGAGGAGAAAAACGAGGAGGAGGAGAAAGAGGAGAAGGGTATAGAAGAGGAAGAGGAAGATGAGGAGGAAGAAAAGAATACAAAGAAATACAAAGGAATGCAAAGGAAAGAACAGACAGCAACAGCCTTACTTGGCCTAGCGAGGCCTACTCTACCACTACAGATTCTATGAGTTAGAGGCTGAAGGACACCAGGGTTCAAGGAAAGGAAAACAAGAGAGCACAGGGAGAAAGAAAGTCAGAGATTTGATAGGAGAGTTTGAAAGAGAAATGATACTATCTAGTACAGTAACAAAAAAAAAAAAAAAAAAAAATATATATATATATATATATATATATATATATATATATATATATATATATATATATATATATATATATATATCTATATATATATATATATATATATATATATATATATATATATATATATATATATATATGTAGGCGCAAAGTACGTCATTTGAGGGGTTGATGTGAGGTGATTGTCCAACCTTTATTTAATAGTCTATATTGTATTACTATGGACAACATGTGCTGGGAAAGTTCCAGGCATATACAGTTCTATTGAAAAAAAAAAAAAAAATAGTGTTTAGCCTCGTCTGATCTGAAGGCCCGACCTGTAATCTTGTAACCATTAATTTCTTGTGATTTTGGTATTGTTAATGATGAGAAAATTGTTTATGTTTACGTTATCAAAGCCCGAAACCTTTTAAATAGTTCAATTAAATCCCCTGGCATTCGTCGTTTCTCTAAACTGAACAAGTTGAATTCTCTCAAGCGCTCCTCATAAGGCCCTTGTTCCGCAGTCGTGGGATCAACTTGATGACTCTTCTTTGAACTCTCTCCAGCTTGTCTATAGCTTACGTGTAATCAGATGACCAGAATTAGACAGAATACTCAAGTTGAGGTCGGAAGAGCTCATTAAACAATGTGAGAATTCCCCCTTCTGATTTCAATACAAAAGTCCTATTAATAAACCCAACCAATATATTTGCGGTTTTAACTACTTCCGAGCAGTGTTTACTTGACTTGAGATCTGAGGTAATTATAACGCCCAAGTCTTTCTCCTCATTAACCTTGAGAAGCTCAGAACCGTTCATTGGGTATTCTTTATGATCATTATTATTACTAATGTGCAACACTTTACATTTATCTTCATTGAAGCTCATCTGCCACTTGTCTGACCAAGTGGCGAAGCGGTCGGGATCTGATTGTAATTGTCTCTTATTCTCTGACGTGACTGCTTTATTCATTATTTAGTATTCCGTAGAAGAAAGAGGAGGAAGTGGAGGAAGAAGATGAGAAATAAGTGAATAAGAAAGAGGGAAAAAAATAAAGAAAAGGTGGAAGTGTTAAGGATGATTATTTAAATTTCAACGGAGGAGAAAGACAAGGAAACACACACACACACACACACACACACACACACACACACACACACACACACACACACACACACACACACACACACACACACACACACACACACACACACACACACACACACACACACACACACACATTAGACAGTTTGCATGCACCACTACACTTTCCGTTTTTCGCTTCTGCAGGGAACTGTGATGAAAAACACTGCTTGAAACTGATACTTTGCACGCACCTCAACAATATTCGGTGCTTGTGATGATACACCGTTTTCTTTGCAGTTTTTTTTCTTTTAACGGGAAGGTAATTATTATTCTCTGGACATCCACTTTTTCTTTTTTTCTTTTTTCTATTGTGATTTATTCAATTTTACGATTTTTGTCCTTTATCTGTTTGTTTTATTATTTTTTTCTATTCCAAGTGGATTCCTTATTATTAATTTGTGTATCTAATCTCCATATCCATCGATGCATATATCTATTTTTCTATATTTCATTATACATATATTTTTTTTGTCTGATTATCAGTTTATCAATTAAAGTACGTGTTTATGTAGTCATGTGTAATTTATTCATGGTATCCTTTCATACCAGGACACTTGCCTGTGTCTTTAATAAAAAAATAATTGAAATGTAATTAATCTGTTGCAGCAACAAAAAAAGATGTATGTTTTCAAATGCATTGAACACTCAACATAATGAAACTTTCTCTTTTCTGAATTTTGTGTATAATGACCCATTAAAGGCCCTCGAACACTTACTCTATTTCACTAATATCTTTGGTTTTAAAGTGGGAAGATTTGCCTGGCACACAGATCAATTGCATATTTTTGGAAGGTGTCACTATTGAGTGACTACATAGGCCAGGAGTGCCTGAAAGTTTGTTAATTTTGACTGACCATTGGCTTGTCGAGTTACCAGATATAGCATGGTAATACACTAAGAAAAGAAAGAGGGGGAAAAATTATAGAATAAAAATTGTAAGTATACATCATGCGTTATATATATTAGATGAAATACGAGTATATACATGGTACTGATAGTTGATTTGGGCTGCTTTTCCGCTGCCTTTTGAGACGAGAGTTGCTATTTTTGAGATGTATTTTGATCTGCGACCTTTTTGACATCATTCTTTCGATTGAAGAAAATGAGAAAGCATGCTAAGAATCGGTGGCGGTCACTGATTTCATCTAGTTACCTAATCATTTCATATTGTAGACAGTGGTGTCCTCGTGCACTACCGTTTTGTCTGAGAGAGAGAGAGAGAGAGAGAGAGAGAGAGAGAGAGAGAGAGAGAGAGAGAGAGAGAGAGAGAGAGAGAGAGAGAGAGAGAGAGAGAGAGAGAGTAATAATTATTCTGTCTTCACTCGCAATCGTCTCCGTTTTATCTTTCCTTGCCCAACACTTCCTTTCTTCGTCAATTTTTAATTTTCTTTGCTCGTCTGTTCTCTCCTTATATTTTCCCCTCTCCTTCCCTTCTTCTTTTCCTTTCACCTGTTCCATAATTTACTAATCAAGTATTAAAATCAGTTATCCCACAATACCACCACAACCACGACTACCACCACCATTCTACCATCGATGTATGTAAAGGAAAGGAAGAGAACAAACGCAATTTTAAAAAGTGTGTTTTCTTATGTTTCCGAGCACAAATTGATTGCATCAGTCGTGTCCTGGTCTCTGTGGGTGGTGGGCGTGAACGAGAGAGGGAAGGACAAGGAGGACAGTTAGGAGATAGGGGCAGGGAGGAGAGATGAAGTGAGAGGGAGGGAAAGGTGAATGGGAGGAAGAAGGAAGAGAGAGAGTGAGAGAACGTTGTCATTTACAGCACGAATGGTGAGTCATAAGGCAAAGGAGGAGAGGGAAGAGGAAGAGGAGGAAGAGGAGGAGGGGGAAGAAAGGAGGAGGAGCAGGAGAAAGTAGAGTAGGAAGAGTAGTAAAAATAAAAGGAGAGAAGCAGGACGACGAGAAAGAAGAAAATATTTTTCGTACTTGGAGAAAATAAAGAAGCAAAACATTAATTAGTTAAGTTAGGAGTGTAAATATAGAAGGAAAAATGATCAAAGAAGAATCGTTGATGACTAAGATATTGCAGTCATTGAGATGATGATAAAATGGAGAAACAAATCGAAAAATGATTGTGTTATTTTTTTTGTGTGTGTGACAGAGCGAGAGAGAGAGAGAGAGAGAGAGAGAGATGTATCGCTGGCAGGCTTAAGTGATCGAGCTTCCCAAACATCACAAAAGGAAGGATCTTGCGTCTCGAAATCTTGCCGTTGGTGAGCGAAAGAAAACTCGCGTCTCCTACAATATTATCACGTCATAAATGTCTTATAGCTCCCTTATCTTCTCCTCCTCTCTTTGCTCCTCTTCCTCTTTTTACTCCTCCTCCTCCTCCTCCTCCTCCTCCTTCCTACTACTACTACTACTACTACTACTACTACTACTACTACTACTACTACTACTACTACTACTACTACTACCTCCTATTCTTTCTCTTCCTCCTCCTCCTCCTCCTCCTCCTCCTCCTCCTCTCTCTCTTTCCTCCTCCTCCTCCTCCTCCTCCTCCTCCTCCTCCTCCTCCTCCTCCTCCTCCTCCTCCTCCTCCTCCTCCTTTTTCCCTATATTTTCTGTTATATAATTATCCTTTCCTCATCAGCTATTTTATTTATTTTAAGAACCATATTTTCTTTTCCCTAGATTGTAATGTTCTTTCTTTTACCTAACCATGTTTTTTTTTTTCTATGTAGTCGTTTCCTTTCTTTCTTTGATGTAGATATGTGAAAGTTAATTAACTCACGTATTTTTTTCCACGCTTTTTCGTCAACATGCCCTTCATTTTATGTGGAAATTCTGTTTATCTGTTTATTTTTCCTTTTCTTATTAATCTTATTACTGTATTTGTATATTCTTTGTTTTCCTTGTAGTCTACGCAGTTTAACCCTAGGAAGTTTTATTCACTTTCCAAAGCCGTGACTAACAGTAAAAGAAAAGACGGAGTAGCTTGAATGTTATGGTGTTAATAGCTTTAATTTGCTTACGTGATAATCAAATAATGATCTAAGTGTTCGTGCTATTCCATCATCAGTAAACAAGGAGTTAAAAGGTTTTCATATATTTTTTTCTCTAAAGTGTCTCTGATTTTCCATTATAAACATTATGCATTGTTTTCTTTACGGTGCACTGCTTCTAACATTCTCTTGTGCTTCTTTTATGTCTTAAAAGATTTGCAATACTTAAGTTGCTTGCTATGGATATTGCGCATCGTTTTCTTCTCATATTGTTTCAGAATCCACTCGCTCTTTCCTGTGATTCATCTTTTTTTTTTTTAATAAATTTTTCGCTCTCTTATACGTTTCTTGCCGCGTTAATCCTATCATCCCACGTTTCGTCTCTCGTTTCTTATAATTTCCGTTTCAGTTGTGTAATCTCGCTTTCACTCCGATTTATCATACGTAATCTTCCTTTACTTTTATTTCTTCTTATTATGCAATTTTATCTTTTACTTTAGTTTTATTTCCATGTATTGCCTCAAAGATCTACCTACGCGTCTGAGTTTGTGATCGTTGCCACTCTCAGTTCTCGTTCCATTGTTTATTATCTTTTTTTTTCTTTCTTTATCTATTTGTCTCTTTCATTTGTCCTCTTTTCATCTTATTTGTTCTTTCCTTGTTTTTATTTTTCTTTCATTTTCTTCTAAAAACTGTACTCTCTATCCCTGCTTCTTCTGTATTACTTCTTTCTCTTCCATCCTTTAGTTCTTTTCCTTAATTCCTCTTTTCTCTTTTTCTTTCCTTTTTCTTTTTTTCTTTTTTCTATTCCTACTACACATTTTCCTCCCTTTATGTCGGTTTTCTTCCTTCCATTTCTTTTTCTATTCTTGTTTTTCATCTTTTCCTTCCACCCTTCATTTTCCTTTCTTCTCTACCGTCACGAATTCTTATTTTCCTTTACTTTTTTCTCTTCCATAATTTCATCTTCCTGCTGCCATCTATCTTCTTTCCATTTTTCTCTTCCCTTCCACCCATCATTTTTTCTTCCTTTTTCTTCCTTTTTCTTCCTCTTTTTTTTTCGTTATCCTTCTCCTATTCATCTTTCCTTTTCCGTATTGTATTTTCTCATGATATTTTCCAGTTCCACATTCCCCATTTCTCCTTTTCCTTCTTTTATCCCTCCTATCCCTTCCATCCACCATTCTACCTCCCCTCTCCCTCTCCCTCCCATCCACATTCCTTCCATTTCACTTCCTCCACCAGAACACGTGTCATCACCAACGCATCACTGGCTATGTAAAAAAAAAAAGCAATATATTTATTCATATTGGAACGTGAACGCGCTAGCAAGTTATTTTTTTATATTTCATTATTCAGCTTTAAATCCGTCAGATCTGTGTGTTATTTTTTGTTCATCCCTTGGTGTGCGTTTGTGAATGGAGGGATGGTGAGGCGATTAAAGCCGCTGGTTTTACATGTGGTGAGTGAAAAGTGCCGCTGGATGGTTACATGAAATGGTATTTTTGTCCGGTTTCATCTGTTTCCTGTATCTGTCTCTATCTCTCTCTTTTGGTTTGTCAATGTGTGTATGCGTTAGTTTCTCTTTCTCTGTCTCTCTTCATCTCTCTGCTTTTCTGTGCATGAGTATGACTGAAGAAAGAAAGGGGGCAAAGAGATACTTTTAGTAATAAAGATTTTGAGGAAAGTGATAAATAGTATTAATGATAATAAGACTAACAGTATGAAATGGGAGATGGCACTATGATTCACTGTTTATATTTGCTCTCTAAGGAAGGGTTTGAATGTTTACCATGTTTGTTCTATGCTGTAAGTAGTGTAGGTGCGATGAATCTAGAGGCTCTGCATGGGGCGTCTCCTTTTTTAAATATAACTTATCAAACTTAAGATATCCTTCAGTTTTAACTCATCTGATATGTTAAGAATTAATTAATCACGGCTTTGTGTGGTCTCTCAACAAATCTGTTTACTCAAGACTTTCAGGAAAACACAAAACAAGGGGAAGTGAGTGAAGCACATAATAAATGTTCTGATACCCCAGTATGTACTTACAATTTTGATGGCGGTCACTAGGCATTAGGCAAATTGGCGCAGCACTATCCGTCACAGATCGGAAATGCAGAGGTGACCGTCGACCCATCTGTCTGTTCAGGTTATTTACTTATGATATGATGAAGGACATCTGGCTTTTTTAATTCAAAAATGTTGTTACTGGTATTTCCTCCTACCTATGACTTGAACTATTCGAGGTGAATGGTTTAAAAAAATTTCTCCATTAATTCTGAATATGCTTTTTTTATGTTAGAGGAACATTGTCTAAGGGCAACAAAAATGAAGTAAAAAGTGGTCCATAGAGGCCACAATTATTCAAAATATTACATAATTTATTATCTTTAGTGAGCTTTCTCTACCACAGTTTTTGAACCTCTAAACCAGAGACTTAGTTATATAAAAGGTAAGGAATCTTGGCATCAGTGCAGGTTATCTTTGTGGGATGGTAATAAGGCTAGGACTGTGGGTAGAGAAGACGAATGTGGAGTGTGGAGTGTGACGTGAAAGAAGGTGGGTAACAATGAGGGTGACGGCAAGTGTTTCAATGTAGGAGGAAAGGTGTTGGCGGCACTGAGACTGATCACCTGTTTGATAATTGAGTCAGGCTGTGGGGGATACATATACTGTGTTTGCATGGAGTCGAGGCTGTATATTCCATAGGCCTTTACATGTTTGGAGTTTAACAGACACGAAAGAAAGCTATTATTCACCTCTGAACGAAACTATCAAAGTACACATAATGTTTCAAACAATAATAATTGCAACTCCCTATATTGTATTGTAAATGAGGTGTTTTGAGGCTTTCCGTGTTCATGTTAGACTTGTGATCTGGACTACTGTTGGATTTTTATTCCTATTGCCTACTGACTTCCTGGATTTTTGTTTTGTGTTAGTCTGGTTGCTTGCTTATGTTTATTTCTGTCCCTTTGTTATGTATATCTTCTGTTTTATTTTTTTTTCTTTTCAATTGTTTCTCGGTCCAAGTATCTATTCCATGCATGTCTGTGCATTTATATCTATGTCCGTTTGTTTCCTAGCCGTCTATGCATGTCTGTCTGTCTTTCTCTGTCAATCAGGCTTCCTGTGTTGTTTCCATGAACCCGTGATAGCTGAGAGAAAAAAAAAGGAAACTGTGCCATTTATAAGCTATTATGAAAAAAGCTTGAAAAAGTTCCCTTCACTCTCTTTTAGACCCACAAGATCATTCTTTGGTGACACAGAGAAAAGATATCTCAGAACTGCCTAAGCAAATAACTGTTTTTTATGATCTATATTTGTAATCACATTTCTATTTTCTTAAGAGATATATTTTTAGTTAAAGCGGCCATTCATAAAGAAAATAGTGACAGCAGTATTGACGGTAATGATGATGATGAGGACAGTGATGAAGGCAAAGACAATACAAGTAGGTAGATAAATAGGAAACAGTATAAACAGGTAGTCAGGCAGATATATATATATATATATATATATATATATATATATATATATATATATATATATATATATATATATATATATATATATATATATATATATATATATATATATATATATATATATATATATATATATATATATATATATATATATATATATATATATATATATATATATAGTTTCCTGCTTTGCCTCTCTCCGCTGCCGGTTGTCTGCAGACAGTGCCGGTGTCCACCACCCCTTGCCGGGGAGGGGAATTGGTAACGGAAGACACCATGCCCTACACGACTGTTAGAGAATCCAAATAGATAGATAGATAGATAGTTTATTGACCACAGCTTACAAGGTTTTATCGTACATAGATAAAATATCTTATATAATTATATAAACTTTTTTTTTACAAAATTCTCCATCTAATAGCTATTGTCCACACAATAGTAATAACAATGAAAAAAATATCACAATACAGATAAGAAATATAGACAAGGTATTCTGATAAACAAAAGGCGAATTGGCCTACCACATTAATAATACACAGTCAAAATATCACGGATTAATTTACATGATTTACCAAAGGTTAAAGTTTTATCAAAAAACTCTTCCATTTTTCTGATATTATATTGGGCTCTCAAAGCTGTTGTTAAAGGACACGCCTCGACCACATGTCTTTCAATCTGTACAAGACCGCACACACATAGACGTTCCTCGATGGGAAGGCGACCACGCCCTCTCCTGTTCCATCTACCGGTCTCTATAGCTAGACTATGATATGACCACACACCGGAACCTTGTGGACGATGTTCGTTGAGACTCTTTAACCAAATGTCGTGTTCTGTATAACTCGTGTACTTGATAATTAGGATTTATTTCTTTATAAATACAACACCTTGATGCAACTAAGTCCATTATCATAGTGTGCACGTTATTTATTAGAGTAGGTTTACTAGGAACTCTGTTATGTATGAACTCGTTCACAATTTTCCCAGTATGTGTCTTTGCATTGATGGTAACTTTCATGGCAAGTGACAACGGGTCGTCCTGCATACAAGACCTCTCTAACCATAACCTATGGAAAAACTTGTGTTGGATCCACTTAATAAACTCCTGTGGTGTTGGATATCCTACTTCTGCGTAACACACAAGGTTAGAAGTCGACCTTCTTACTCCCAACATTTGTTTTAAGGCCCAGTTATATAATTTAATAATAGGCTTGACATCAGCACCACACCCGGTTAATATTGAATATTCAATATCCACATCCTCCCAAGCAACTCAGGGCGCAGAGCAGAGGGCGATGAAAACTGGCATAGTGTCTTGTGTTGTTTGTTTGTGTATGTGATTTTATTTGGAATACAAAGTTAGATTTAATGGTGGATGTGTTATGGAATTACGTGTGGATATACTGTTTCACCTCAACCTCTCTCCGCTGCCCGTTGTCTGCAGACAGCGTCGGTGTACATCACCCCTTGCCGGGGAGGGGAAGTGGTAACGGGAGCCACCATGCTCTACACGACCGTTAGAAAGGCCACAAATCCTCCCCAGTAACTCAGGGCGCAGAAGAGAGGAGAGAGTAAACCATCCATGTGCCTTGTTTGTTAGTTGTTATACTATATATTCCAGATCGTGTGGGGTTGGTGTGATGTTGTATGTTTCATGTCATATGTCTCCTGGTAAGCGTGCTATTTTATGAACATGGGGGATGGGCTAATTTTGTTAAAATACTTTATAGGTTTCCTGAACCAATTGTGTTTAGTTTCGTGTTCGTGACCATCTCTTGCTGTAATGTATGTTGTGTCCTTAAGGATGTTCTCAAATTTTTGTTTAATGGTGCTTCCTCTTTTATGGATTGTGATGTTTAGAGGATCCAGATTAGATAATGAGATGCAGTTCTTCTGTCGTTTTTGTATATGGATATTTCTCTTGGTGTGCAAACCTTAATGCTCTGTTTTGTATTCGTTGTAGTGAAAGCATTTGTTGTTTTGAGAGTGCATTAAGTGTGTAGGTTGGATATGTTAGGATAGGAAGAACACATGCTTTAACTAAGTGTATTTTTATGTTGGTGTTTAGCATTTCAAAGCGTTTTATTACTTTGAGTGCAAGGAAGCTTTTTGGGTGACATGTGACATGTTTACTGTATCCACGTGGGCAGAGTTTTAATCCTAGTACGCTTGCTTCATTTGAGTAGGGTATTAAGTTTCCTTCAATATTAACCGGGTTGTCTTTAATAAAGCTATGGGGAGGATAGTGAATTTTGATGTGTTGGTTTTTATTTTATATTTGTTCTCAAAATTATTTATGTTAAATTTTAATTTTCTTCTCTATCATTTTTGTTAACATATTTCTTGATTTGCCTGCTTGAGTTATGATTTGTGTAATGTCGTCTGCGTATTGTATGTTTATCCCATCTGTAATTGGTGGGGGTATGTCGTATGTATATATTGTGTAAAGTGTGGGTGATAGGCTGCTTCCTTGTGGTACACCACTGTGGAGTTGAAAGCTTTGGCCTTCGAAGCTATTTAGTGAAATAGAGGCTGATCTATTGTCGAGAAAGCTACAAAGTAGTTTTGCTATTATTCTAGGAAGTTGTATCTGTTGTAATTTGTATTTGAGACCATTTGTCCATACCTTGTCAAATGCCTTGGAGACATTTCTTAAAACTATACAGCATTGCTTTTTGTCTGAGAGGGCTTTTGAAATGGTTTCTGTGATAGTCGCTAGGGCTGTGTCTGTTGATCTGTGTTTGCGGAAACCATGTTGTGAGTCAGATAGTGTATTGTTGCTCTCTAGGAATGTTATGACTCTCATGTTAATTATTTTTCATAGATTTTGCCCGGTACTTCAAGTAGTGAGATGGGGCGAACATTGTTGGGGTCTGTTGTTGGTTTGTTTGGTTTAGGAATCAACTTTATTTTAGTGTTTTAATATTTTTGGAAAATATCCCATAGAAAGTGATATGTTAAGAAGTTTAGTGTATATTTCTAAAACTTCATCCGGTAGATTTTGCAGAATGATTTTATTTATTTTAGTGTGTCCTGGTGTGTTATTCTTTAATTGCTTTATAATGTTTTTAACATTCTGTATTGTGATCTGGGATGTCAAGTAGTTGTTTTTATTTAGGTTATCTGGGTTTCCTTGATGGTAGGAAAGTATTTCTACTATGTTGTTGTTGATGTATGTGTTAACTATTTGATCGTTCTCTTGATCGAAAAACAAATTTTCTGTTGGGCTTATTCTGAAGACATTACTCCAGATTTCTCTGAAGATTTTTTCTTTGTCTTTTTCTTCATATATCTTTTTGTTATCTTGTATTAAATACTGTGTTTGATTTGATGTGTTATCTTTTAGATGTGTTATATTTTTAGCGTGAAGTTACTGCCTGGCTGCGCTTGTTATATACACTCAGCTTCGCTCTACCGGCGAAGCTGATTGACTGGTGTTTTCTTGTCCCTCGGTGGGACTGCCGCTTCGTTTTTCTGGCCTTGTTTTTTTTCATACTTGGTAGCGCTTGAAGATTTTCTGATTGGATGTTTAACTTCAAATTAACTTCTTTGATGTAGAATGCTTCCAAGATGCTTAAGCGTCTTCCACCCAACGATGACTTCTGTATTTTCTTCTAGGATTTTTCTTGTGATAGTGATGCCGTGTTCTTGTCTTAGATGATTTTTAGGGGCCTCTGATGCTAAGTGCATTGTTAATCGACGATGCACTTAGCATCAGGAGTTCCTAAAAACCATCTAAGACAAGAACACGACATTACTATCACAAGAAAAATCCTTGAAGAAAACAGAAGTCATCAGCCAATCAGCTTCGCCCGTAGAAGCGCTGCAAGGCAGTAACTTCTCTTATATTAAAAAAAAAAAAAAACTTCACTTATATAAAAAAAAAACGACGCTTATCAGGTTGATAGAGAGCCTAGGCATAATGTAAATACAGTATAGACTGGGGACAAAGCGCTCTGCATGAGAAAAAAAATAATAAGAATTAGCAAGACGGTTTGCTCGTCACCTTTACACTCCCACTTTATTTCCTTTCTCACTGTAGCCCTCAACTCTTCCCTTTCCACCAACTTTGACTCTTCATAGTTTCACCCATATTTTCTATCCCCCTTCAAGGTCAAGGTCAACTTCACTCTCAACCCTTCCACCGTAGAGACAACTACTTGCTAATGATGAAAGTTCATGAGAACCGAAATCCGGATATAGCACCAATGGTTAGCTACAGCGAAACCATCAATGCTCTTGGAAGAGAATTGAAGACAATCCTAAGGTATGAAGTAAACACCCTGAAGAAAATAATAAATACAGAACCACCCATCACTTTTAATAGAATATGCTTAAGAGAAAATCTCCTGGCCATTTGTACCCTTAATGTCTATCTATCTAATATATATATATATATATATATATATATATATATATATATATATATATATATATATATATATATATATATATAGAGAGAGAGAGAGAGAGAGAGAGAGAGAGAGAGAGAGAGAGAGAGAGAGAGAGAGAGAGAGAGAGAGAGAGAGAGAGAGAGAGAGAGAGAGAGAGAGAGAACTAAGGATAAACTGACAATTTCAAAATAAGACGAGACAACGATGAGAAGGAAAGACCTCTGATGAATGGAAGTCACCGAGATAGTATGCGTCTGGTTGACAAGTCCACCTCCTCGGTAACTGTTGAGTGAGAGACACAGGCAGTTCGCAGTGTCAGAGGCAATGTCCGTTATGAAATCGACTGAGGAGGGAAGAAGGAAGAAGAAACGAGGGCAGTGAAAGTTGATAACAATACTGCGTGTGGTGGAGGTCAGATTGGGGAAAGCAGGAGGTTAATTGAGGACCCGTGCGTGTGCATGTGCGTGTGCGTGCAAAGAAGACGGTCAGTATAAAGGTTTCACTGATAACACCAAAACGAACGAGGAAGTTAAAGGCGAACGTTCTAAATTATTAAGCAGCACTTTCTATTTTACTGTTTCCTCTGCTTCCTTCCGCCATCACGACTTCAACCACCATCAGCTCCTTCTTCTCCTCCTTCTCCTCTTCCTCCTCCTCCTTCTCCTCCTCCTCGTCGTCGAATGCTGGGCTGGCCGTGAGCGTGTGTCTAGTGGGTGTGGAGTGTTACTTGTTTTCGACACTCCTGCCTAAGTGACCTGTTTATCTGGCGGCGTTAAGTGGCTTGGTGGATCGTTCTATTTTTCACCGCCTCGTTTTCCTCTCTTCCGTTTTCTCTCTCCCCAGTTCTGCTGTGATCCCGCCCGATCTCTTGCTTTTTTTTATTCTATTTATGCTTTTTATTTTAGGAGACTTTAAGGGGTACTTTTTTGTCTTTTATTACGTTATTGTTTTTCTTTTATTGTTATATTTTACTATATTCTGTTTCTTACTGCTCTTGTTATAGACGTCTGTATGTGTGTATGTTGATTCCTTTGTCTGCATTTATTTTTTTTTATCCTTGTCCATCTCCTTCTATTTATTGTTATTACCTTTTCTTTTCTTTATTCTTTTTTTACTGTTTTTTTCATATTTTTGCTGTATGTATTTATGTCTGTTTCCCACTTTTCTACTGTGTCTGTCTGCTAGCTTGTAAGTTAGTCTCAATAGTCTGTATGTCAGTTTATCTCTCTGTCCGTTCGTCTTCCATGATGTCTACCAATCATTTGTGTGTGTGTGTGTGTGTGTGTGTGTGTGTGTGTGTGTGTGTGTGTGTGTGTGTGTGTGTGTGTGTGTGTGTGTGTGTGTGTGTGTGTGTGTGTGTGTGTGTCTCTCTCTCTCTCAACATGCATACCAATCTGCTAGTCCTTGCCTGTATCTATCTATGTGTCTGTCTGTCTGCTTGCCTCCTTGCTCGCCAATACTTACCTTGTCTACTGATTTTTTTCTGCTGATCTGCCTGTTTTGTGAATGTGTCAAAGTCTGTAGGAAAAACATCCATTGAAAGCTTTATAAAAATGGAATACATGAATGGAAATTGAGCGGAGGAGATTATAGGTGATCGGGAAAAGTGCAGCTATAGAGAGGCAGTGCGTGTGAATGGAACACTGCACTCAGTGGGATACTCCCCTGCAAGCACGTGCGCTCGCCAGCCCACTCACTCCAGGACACCCACGCACATCCGTCCATTCACAGAGGCACGCACGCACATACTCCAGATAATCTGCGTTATTAAAGCGTCTACACTTTCTAATGTAAGAAAAATTAAGTAAAGGGTAACAAAAATGTTCAAAATTAAAGGTTCGCTGAAGGTATCACTTTCCAAGCAGTCTAAAGGAATAATCAGAAGTTATGAGAAGTATCTTGAAAATCGAAGGTAGGAGGAGGCAGAGGATTCCAGAGTTTATCAGTCAAGTGAATGAGAAATTAAGAATACGTAATGGTTGTTACAGCAAAAAGGTGAGAGAAATTAGTAGGTCAAGAGCATCGAGGACACGAGATAAGGAAAGTATGCGATTACCAATATAAGTAGAGTAGTCAGAGTGAACACAGCGGTATATGTCAGCAAGAGACAACCTTACGGCGAGAACAGAGGCTGAACACAGAGTAGAGGCGTTGACAAGACGAAATGCTTCTGATCCTACCCTGCGCAGAAACTCGACGCGAACAGAAACCGTACAATTACTTGACGTTCTTATAGAATTACTTTACCTGCAAGTACGGAAAGTCCAGAGGTGTGTATAGTGTAGAAGTGGCCGTACCTTCCCGTGTCACTTATATAGGGCCCCTCAAGCCGGACGTTACCTTGTTTCGCTGCTGAATCATTGCTAGTGCACTCAGGTTACTTGTGTTACTCGTGTTGCTGCCATTTGAGGTATTAATGGTGCGCTGTTGTTCCCGCCTCGGCAGCCTCCAGACAGCACGCCACGCCGTTGTCTGGGTGGGCTGGTGTTCATGGAAGAGTTGGACGAGTGGGAGGTGTGGAATTATGAACTAAGCTTACTGTTGCAAAATGTACGGTGGATGTATATATGGTACGAGAGAGAGAGAGAGAGAGAGAGAGAGAGAGAGAGAGAGAGAGAGAGAGAGAGAGAATATCAATAACACAACACAATAAAATCCTTTCAACAGTAAGAATACCTCGTTCGATGCAATGAAGGAGGGAATCAATGAAGTAAATCCTCGCCTCCTTCGCGCCGCACGCCTGGTTTCCAGCGGCGCCTGTCAACACCCTGTCCTTTGTGCCCGCTGTCAGGGTGATCATTCTCCTTCGCCCACTTCTCTGCCGGTCTCACCCGTTTTCTTTGTACTCTGTCTCCCTCTATCTCTCCTTCCTCTCTCTCTCTCTCTCTCTCTCTCTCTCTCTCTCTCTCTCTCTCTCTCTCTCTCTCTCTCTCTCTCTATGTTCGCTCTGTTTGTCTTCCTCAAACACATTAATTTTAATTAACTCGATGACGTCCATTATAAGTTTCTAATTTATTTTATCTCCTTCTTTCTGTGTTTGATCATTAAAAGCATGCATACGTTCTCTCTCTCTCTCTCTCTCTCTCTCTCTCTCTGAAGCTCTACACTATGCTTTCAGCTACATATTTCATTACTAAGTGCAAACTTTTATATCAAGTTTCAAACAATAAGAGGCGTAGATAATTTTTTTTTATCTTCCCTGTATTTCTGTAGTGTGTGTGTAATTGTTTACGTAGCGCTGGGTAACGATGAAGGTATTGTTGGTGCGTGAAATTTTTTTTGGTAAAATTCTCTCTCTCTCTCTCTCTTGTTCGTTATGTGTGTGTGTGTGTGTGTGTGTGTGTGTGTGTGTGTGTGTGTGTGTGTGTGTGTGTGTGTGTGTGTGTGTGTGTGTGTTTGTTCTTCGTGGAGATCGAAAGGTAGATAAGTATATTGATTGAAAAGTATGGATAGATAGCGGTATTTAAATAGACGTATGGACAGATGAATCAATATGTAGATGAAAACAAAATAGACATCGATAGATAAGAACGGTCTGATGGTTAACTATTAGTAACTAGAATGCCGATATGTATCACCTATCTCTTTTCTAGTCTCTCTCTCTCTCTCTCTCTCTCTCTCTCTCTCTCTCTCTCTCTCTCTCTCTCTCTCGACGTCTGTTTAATTCCAGTGAAGATGGTGAACCTCGGTAATTTTTGTGCATATTCTGGTTCGTTGTGTTGTTTTCAGCCCATGGTCCTAAAACAACAGGTCTAGTCATTTATACTGTTCTGTTTAAGTGATCGTGCTTTGCCATCCCCAGAGTTTGCTCCTAATACATGGCTAGAGGCTGGATGTGCTGTGGTGTGATTGACTGCCTCCAAATTCAGTGCATGGTTTGGTGTGTTTTTCTCATTGTGCATTGCAAGGTTAAGTTATTGTTCTTTCTTTTCGTAATGTTTCTTTTTGTCTTAATTTTGTCTTTGGTCATGTTCCTTGTGGTTTATTTATACTCTGTTTCGTTTTTTCCTTAGCATTGACACAGCATAAATTGATGTACAACAGCGTTCGTTTGTAATGTTTTGGTTTGATAAGCTATATTACTAATCATTCTTCAATTTTGCCAGATGAGGTAAAAGGAAATGTTCTATGTTGAATAATTTACAGAGAGAGAGAGAGAGAGAGAGAGAGAGAGAGAGAGAGAGAGAGAGAGAGAGAGAGAGAGAGAGAGAGAGAGAGAGAGAGAGAGAGAGATTCTTTCCATTATTCATCATTTTGTTCAGATCTAAATAAAGAAAGGGAGAGTGAAAGTGACAATGATGTGATGATTAAAACAGAAAACTGAAAAGAGAACAATAAAAATGTCAGAATCAAATCCAGAAATTAAAAGGAAACAAACCAACACATCACGAAAATTAATCTTACATAACAGCTATTTTTTTTTCCCTATCATTGATGGCTGACTCGACACAGCTCTGTCACACACACTGTCTCTCTACCCGACTCACCCTCTCACTCTTCCTCTCTCTATATATCCCTCCTTCATCTTCTTTGTGTCTCGCTCCCTCTTCGTTTTATCTTCATTCTCTCTGCTCTCTGCATCTTTACTTGTTCTATCTACACACCGTTTATACCTTTGTCTGTATTTCACTAGTGGCCTTGGTGTGTGTGTGTGTGTGTGTGTGTGTGTGTGTGTGTGTGTGTGTGTGTGTGTGTGTGTAAACTGAGAGTGCAGTAATAGCGTAAGATTAAAGCAAATGTTTAAATTGGTTATTGGATTTGAACAAGAAAAGAAGAAAAAGAAGAAAAGGAAAACGACGACGACGAGGAGGAGGAGGAGGAGGAGGAGGAGGAGGAGGAGGAGGAGGAGGAGGAGGAGGAGCAAAAGGAGGAAGAGGAGGAAAAGGAGGACGAAGAG
>NC_059291.1:14847938-14857938 GCF_017591435.1 Portunus trituberculatus
AAAAGGGTTCAATTATGTTTTCCAGATTGAGTATAGCTTGCTCGTGATTGTGTATCATGACTTTGAATATATATAATAATCTCTCTCTCTCTCTCTCTCTCTGCAAAAACCATCACAACATAGCATAACAACACAACAGCAGCGTCATTAGCACACATTCCTTCTCTTTGCTGAGCGCTGAGGAACACTCAAACTCACATTGTATAAGAATTTTAAGGCTTGAAGACAGCTTCGTATCAAAATAGCTCTCCGTCGCCTTGGGAGCAAGTCAGCGTCTCACCTCCTTGGCGCTTTAGAAGACAAATGGAGGGATCTGATATTGCTTGATGACTTATGAAGCAGTTGAAGGGAGCAGGGCGAACTAGACGTGTGAGACGGATAACTGGGCCTGTCCTGTTGTGTGTCCTGTCATGTTGCAGCTTTTTGGGTCTCATTCATTTTTTTTTTATCCTTTGTTTCTTTTAATACAGACAGACAGAGAGACAAAAACACGGACATACATAGAAATCAGGCATTCATGTATACATACAGACAGAGAGGCATGTAGTCTGACAGAGGCCAGCCAAACAGGTATATAAGCTTTCATACATACATGGAGTACATACAAACTGGCGGACAGCCATACATGAAAACAGATTGCCAGAAAATGAATGAAAAAATATATTTGGTATTTTCAATGATAATCCCTCAGGCTTCACAATTCATCAGTCAGTTTCCTTACTTTAATCTATATTTCCTTCCTTTTGTACTAAAAAGTGATGATAGATATAAATTCAGTGTCATCTTTATATTTCATTGATTCATTTTTCTTTTAGCTTGAGATTTCTTATCACTTATTCATAGGGCCGGCACACTGTCACTGCGATAATTCACTGATCATTAATTACCTAACAAAAAAAATCTTGACACATCTGCTGGTGGCGCCCTTAACTCCTCTCCACCTGATCGTTAAGCTTGACTGGTAATTTTCCTGCTAACTGTGCGTGATGACATTGTGGTGTTCAAAGTGGATAGAGTTTCCTTACAGATGTCCTCCAATACCCGAACTGAATTGACACAAGCTCTATCTGTCTTTGCAGCTGCTCCTCCGTCTTCCCACCTATCCGTTTTCAGCTTGCTCCAGTCTCTCTCTCTCTCTCTCTCTCTCTCTCTCTCTCTCTCTCTCTCTCTCTCTCTCTCTCTCTCTCTCTCTCTCTCTCTCTCTCTCTCTCTCTCTCTCTCTCTCTCTCTCTCTCTCTCTCTCTCTCTCTCTCTGTGTGTGTGTGTGTGTGTGTGTGTGTGTGTGTGTGTGCGCTTGCCCACGATCCGACAAATGCACCGCCGGAGTCAGCCTGTTTCAGAATGCATAGTGGCGGTGAACGAATCTGGGCCTTGGGATGTATGTCTGTGTTCGTAGCGGCGACACTCCAATACCCAGACTGTGTGGTGGTGGTCTGCTGCTCTCCAGGAACTCCATTCATCCAGCTTTACTCTAGGTGGACTTTTTTTCCTTAGTGTGTTGGAATGGGCGATGGTTTGGTTTGTGTGTGTTTGCGTGAGTGGGTGTTGGGGGTGGTGGGATGGGAATACGGAGTGGAAGAAGTATTGTAGCACTTGAAAATAAAAGCATGTAAGAAATATATAGATTACCTTATATTCGTCATTCGTTGTGGAATATTTTGCATTATTTGTTTTTGTTTAGTATTTCTTTTTCCTCACTTTAATTTCTTCAAGATTGTTGGGTTTCCATTTGCCTCCTTCTCCTCCTCCTCCTTCTCCTCCTCTTCCTCCTTTTCTCCTTCCTACTACTCCTCCTAATTTATCCCATCCCGTTTCTTCCAAACTTCAGGCATCATCATCATCATCCCCCCTCCTCTTTTTCCTCCTACTCCCTCTTCTCTCTCTCTCTCTCTCTCTCTCTCTCTCTCTCTCTCTCTCTCTCTCTCTCTCTCTCTCTCTCCACTCCCTTTGTTTTTTGTCTTTTCATTTTCCTGCATCCATCCTTTCTTACCTCACCTCCCCTCCTGCTCTTCGTGCTACACTTCATCCTAGTTTCCTGCACTCTTTCCCATACTCTCTCCTGCCTCTTCCTTCGTCATCTCCCCCTTTAACCCCAATTTATTTTCTATGGTAACCTGTCCTTTCCTTAACTTTCCCCACTTATATATACCACCACTACCACCACCTCTACCTACTTCACCTATCCCCCGCTGCTGCTTTTCCCGCTCCTCCTCACTCGTATAGCAAGTAGCACAACCACCTCCTGACCTCTTCCACTGCTCCTTTTAGCTGATGTATTGACACGGCGCTAGGAGTGAGCGGCGGGCTGAGTGGCGGCCTCAATAAACCAAACCTTTCCCTACTCAGATGCTTTCGTCTTTGTGGCAGCTCCGAGTGTCTGTCTTTTGCCTCCTCTTGATGCAGGTTAGGATGCACTTAGCGTTTGTTTATTGCGATTTTATTGGGATTTTCTTGATTTTGGTTTCCTTTGTGGGTTATGTGGCGGTGTTTGGGACTTGGTTTTGTTTTGCTTGGTTTTGTTGTTGATGCGTTTGGAAATTTGTAATGTTTTTTTTTTTTTGTGATGCGTGTTGGTGGCGTTGTTTATCTTTTGTTAATTTTTGTGTATCATCAATGTTTTTTCATTGTTTCTTATTTGTCTGTATAGTTTTGGTAGTTGTCTAGTTGTTTCTGCTGCTGTTGTTTTCTTTTCTTTGTTTTTGTGCATTTAAATTCTGGTGTGTCATAAGTTCGTGTTTTTTTTCTTTTATGAAGGTTAGAATTTCTTTGTCTTTTTTTAAGTAGCTTTTCGTTAACCCCTTCAGTACTGGGACGCGTTTTTTTACCTTGAGTTTTGTGTATGATAAGATGGTTTTATTTATATTAGGAAGGTCTATGGAGGTCGGAAGATTAATGGCCAGAGTCTTCACTATTCTAATCCCCACATAAATTTCTGAGGCTGTTTAAAATCACCAAATGATAAGCAGAACAAATATGAAAACACGTCCTGGTATTGAAGGGGTTAATACTTTTCGTTGTAGTGAGTGAGTTTGGTGTGCGATGATTAATGAGATATATATATACCATCAATTATATTTTTTTTTCCTTCTTTTTTCTGAATAACAAATATTTCTTTTATTTATTTATTTATTAGTTTATTTGCTATTTTGTGTGTGTGTCTTGCATTTTGTGATATTTTTTGTTAATTTGCCTACTCTTTTTTATTTTGTCCTATAAGACTCACCCCTTACTCATGACATGGTATAGGCTGTTCATCTCTCTCTCTCTCTCTCTCTCTCTCTCTCTCTCTCTCTCTCTCTCTCTCTCTCTCTCTCTCTCTCTCTCTCTCTCTCTCTCTCTCTCTCTCTCTCTCTCTCTCTCTCTCTCTCTCTCTCTCTCTCTCTCTCTCTCTCTCTCTCTCTCTCTCTGCCTTGCCACAATCACCACCATCTTCACACTTGCCAAAAATAGATTCCTAACTTTTCTTCACTTCTTTTCTTTTCTTCACCTTTTTCTCTGTCTGTCTGTCTGTCTGTCTGTCTGTATGTATGTATGTATGTTGGCTTCCTTTGTTGTTTGTTTTTATATCTGCTTTTGCTCTTAAACCCACCCTCCACTTCCCCCGTCTCTCTCTCTCTCTCTCTCTCTCTCTCTCTCTCTCTCTCTCTCTCTCTCTCTCTCTCTCAAACGCCAATGTGTATTTTTTTTTGGTTTTAATTTAATTTTGCTGATCGTTTTTGAGATAAGGAGAAAAATAAAGAGCTAAGGAAAAAATAAACTAAAGAAAAGGAAAGAACAATACACACAGAACGCTTCCATCACAGTGAGATAAACAAAATTTCTACATTATTAACAGGAGAGAATAATTGAGAAAGCAGATATTTATGATCTTGGCTTCGGAAAACATGTAGTCGTGGTGAGAGAACAAAACGACACTAAAAGTCCACTTGAAAATGTCATCATACAAGGAAAATACCCAAGTCAGTAAAGCGTTGTAGAAGAATAGTCACGCCACGTCCGTCATCTTATTACTTTTCATCTTGCGTTTAGTTGGAAGATTACTATGACGGACACGTGGGGATTGTTGTCACATTTTTCGTCCTCTCGTGGAAGTCCTTCATGCCGTCGGGAACAATGTGAATTTTGTAGGAAGGAAAACTAATTGTGGTTGTAGCTATAAGACATATTAAAAAGCAAGTCTTTGTGTTAGATGAGTAAAATAAAGAAAAGGTTTTTGTCATGTTTTACTCATATTGTTTTTGTTTTTTGTTATTATATATACCGTGAGGAAAAAATTGAAAAAAAAGAAAAGAATAAAAAGTAGTGGAAAAAAGTCTGTGGGAATTTTAAGAGTAATAATAACACATTCTGAACTCGTTTATATATGTGCATTCACGTAGAAAAATCCTATCTAGAAAAATAATTGTAGTTCAAAAATATATCAATAGCTGGTCAGGCCAAATATATTCTCGTTAAAGGAATACAGTGTTTCAAATAAAGAGAATATGAATGAAAAATTAACAAAAATCAGCATATCAACGCACCGATTAGACCAATGGCTTAATTATAAAAAAAATACCATACTATCAATAAACTTCAAACCATTCAACACAATGGCCTAACTACTTAACTCCACCACTCTTCCACTCCAAAAAAATGTACCATGAACGACAAGACCTGCCACGTGTGAGCCTGCGTGTTCCTTTCAGCAGACTTTGATTTATGTTCTTATGCTTTTAAAACCCTATGAACTTAACTCAACTCTAGATCCATTCAATTCTTTGTACAACAAAAAATTGACCTCATGTTGTTTAATACCGCTTCACCACTAAACCACCACCACTAAACCACCTTGATCGACCTACCTTTGCACTACAACTTAATCTAACTTAATTCAGCTTAGACTGAGAACTACTTTTTTATGTAAGAGGGAAAGCTGGCAAAGGGCAATACAAAAAAAAAAATGGCCCACTTGGGTTCCAGTTCCTTGCAGGTCAGAGAGAGTTAGTAAAAAAAAAGGAATAAATGTCTAGAAACCTCCCTCTTAAATGAAGTTAAGTCATAGGAAATTGGATGTACAGAAGCAGGTAAGGAGTTTCAGTGTTCACCAGAGAAAGGTATGAATGATTGAGAGGATTGGTTAACTCATGGACTGAGTAGGGGTGAGAGGAAAAAAGCTCTGTACAGCGAGATCATAGGAGGAGGAGAGGCATGCAGTTAGCAAGATCAGAAGAGCAATTAACGTGAAAAAAAAAAGCAATAGAAGATGGCAAGAGATGCAGCATTCCAGCATTGAGAAAGAGATGGAAGACTGTCATTCTGAGGAGGAGAACTGATAAGTCGAAAAGCTTTTGTTGCCAACCTATCTAATAAAATTATGTAAGTGGAACCCTCCACACATGTGAAGAATACTCTATACATAAACCGACTCGTCGTGCCTACAGTTCGTATTACATTACCTTAATCTTACTTGATGAAAATTAACTCCACTTAACTATATTCTAACCCATCCTTAATGAGCCCTTAGGCGTATACGTCGTGGTGCAACAAGTTAACTTCTCTGTATAATTTCAGTACCACTTAACTATTTTGGCTAACAGTGTTTTCAATCTCTCAGGACAGCTAGAGCCAAACTGCAGCAATGTGGTGAAGAGGCAGAGTAGCTACATCGCTGATTGTCCCCTGATTTATTAAGACTACTACTACTACTACTACTACTACTACTACTACTACTACTACTGCTACTACTACTACTACTACTACTACTACTACTACTACTACTACTGCTGCTGCTGCTACTGCTACTGCTGCTGCTGCTGCTGCTGCTGCTGCTACTGCTGCTGCTGCTGCTGCTGCTGCTGCTGCTGCTACTGCTGCTGCTGCTGCTGCTGCTGCTGCTGCTGCTGCTGCACCACTGCTACCACCACCACCACTGCTGCTGCTGCTGCTGCTGCTGCTGCTGCTGCTGCCACCTGCCACCACCACCACCACCACCACCACCACCACCACTGCTGCTGCACCACTGCTGTTACTATTACTCTTACTCTTACTACTACTACTACTACTACTACTACTACTACTACTACTACTACTACTACTACTACTACTACTATTACTATTACTACTACTACTACTACTACTACTATTGCAACCACCACTTCTGCTAACGGGACCTATCGGGAACTTCACCCGTTTGTAATGTCCCGGACTAACTTGAGAGGCGGCGAGCACATAGCTTGGAGAACAGCTGCTGCTACCACGCGGGGACACAGGAGGGAGGAACAGAAGAGGCGGAAGGAACAAAGGAGGCTGGAAGAACAAGGCAGTGATGGGAATAGGTAAAGTTTACCGAGCGTTTTTTTCTTCTTTTAATAGAGAAACTTGTCTTGGATGTCAGACTGGTGCTGCTGATACTGGTAGTGATGCTGAGGTTTTGGTAACGGTGATAGTGCTGGTGCTATTTGTGGTGCTATTGTTTGTGATTCTGCTGCTGTTAGTGATAGTAGAGGAAAAGAAGAAAAAAGAATAGGGTTTTAGTAATGAATGAAGAAAATAACTCAATGTCATTAACAATAACAAGATCGGCAAAGAGAAAAATATCGAGAAGAAAAGAAGAAACGAAGAAAAAAAAATGCAATGACTGAATAAAACAACAGCAACAATAACCAACCACCTCTACCACCACCATCACCACCACTACACGGATACTAATGGTTCCGCTGATCCTCGTGTATCCATCTTATCCCTCTTCATCTCTCTCACCTCCCTGCATCGTCCGTGTGTCGTGTATAAGGTCGGTGAACTCTGTCGTTCTCGGAAAAAGTTTTACATATATATATATATATATATATATATATATATATATATATATATATATATATATATATGTTTTTTTTTTTTTTTTTTATCTTTTCTCCCGATGGTGATCCGTGTTTCTCTACCGGATGTGTTCGTTCACCTTGTTTTTTGAAGCCCACGAGGCTCTTGACACCAGTTACCCGCGTGGAAAAGAAGCAGAAAAAGATAAAGATATGAAAGTGTTACTATGGAAAGTATATTTCTATATTGCCTGTTAGTTTCAAAGGATGTCTTTGTATGTTTGTTTGTTTGTGTTTATGTGTATACGCCAACGGTTATCGTGATGGAAAGGATTAACTTTCTACTCTTATATTTTTTCATGAATGCCTTTCTGATTCTAAACTGGAAACGAAAGTATAACGAGAGAATGAAGAAACAGCAGCTTGTAATCCTAAGATCTACTTGATGACTTCTATTCTGCGTTTCTTCATTATGGTTAAAGGAGCTTATGACAAGTAAAGACAATCCTGTAAGGACGAGTATGTTTGTTGCTGTTTGTTTTCTTTCTGTAATTCTTTGTATCTTGTATTTGAAACCGAGTGATTATTATGGTTTTATCTCCTGATATTATTAAATTTTCTTTCTTTTACATGAAATTTTCGTTTCTCTGTTTTTTTTTTTTTTATTCAAAGCGTTCTATATTTTGCACAAGAAAACCAGAGAGAGAGAGAGAGAGAGAGAGAGAGAGAGAGAGAGAGAGAGAGAGAGAGAGAGAGAGAGAGAGAGAGAGAGAGAGAGAGAGAGAGAGAGAGAGAGAGAGAGAGAGAGAGAGAGAGAGACCCATTACATATCACTTTTAAGTAACAAAAAAAGGCGATTAGAGAAAACTGTAAATAATGTGTCCCTGAAGAAGAAAAAAAGAAAAGATAAAAAAATATTAGCTTAGACGCAGGTCCCCAAAACATAAAGAAAATCAATATTCCACAGCTTTACCACCGCAGGGTCGATGTGTCGCCTACACTCATTACCCATGCTTCTTGACAGCGAGGAGAACTACATGCCAGACCATTATGAAAGTTTTCCTTGGCTGGAGAAGACAAAAAAGTGTGTTAGTGAGGAAGATTTCACTGTAGGATTTTGTTTTATTTTCATCTCTTAGAAACAAGTAACGGGGATGTTGTTGCATAAGAGAAAGGCTTTACATAAGGCATTAGGGGAAGGGAAGGATATAGACAGACTGACTATAGGTCACTCACACACACACACACACACACACACACACACACACACACACACACACACACACACACACACACACACACACACACACACACACACACGTAATATTTTAAATGTTTTTACGTGGTGGTGGAAAAGGTTTAGTGATTGGTTGGTAGATACGCTGTTTTCTACATGTGTATATCACTGAATGAGATCGTTTGAATCTGATGGTTTCTTCTCTTTCATTTCAGGATAGGCACGTAATGATATCCATCTAGGTAATTCTAATGTTGAATCATATCCGGCATGATTTATGGATGGTGAGAAAACGAGTCCATAGTCTCGAGGAGGCTCAATATTGTGTTTTTCTAAGTAATAATACTGATTCCATAATATCGTGTTTACTTATTATTCTTTTTTTCCAGAAGTTACCTTTTGTAAATTGAGAATGAATGCTAAAATATTCTTGATGGATCATACAGTGTTTTCCTAACTTTAATAATGATGATGGTGTCTTGATAACAATACACGTATGTAAACATCACCATTACTATGACATTTCATCGGTTTATTTATCTTTTCATTTATCTATGTTTGCATTTTCATTGTAACCAGTAAGCTTAAAATTCACCATAAACAATTCTTTACATATACGTACATATACATAGTCATATATACCAATATTTACGAGAATCAGCTTTCGTACTAAGCATATTCTGTTCCTTCCCTCTGGTCACTTGAGAGAAGAAGTAACAGTGTGTTTCATGTGAAGTGTGAATTAACGTTATGCAATGAATTGCTGCGATATTTATAACGATGATGGTTTTTTGCTGTGGCTGGCGTTGGAATGAGACGTAGTGGTCAGGATTGTTCGTTCATCCTTGTTATAATGCTGTTTTATTCATATGCTTGTTCATTAATGCATCTTTTCAGTTCTTCATTCATTTCCTCACTCTTTTTTCATTCATTAATTTCGTATTTCAGTGTTAATTTTGTTTTGTGTTATTTCGTTTACTTATTTATTTCATTCCTTTTTCCTCTCAGTTATTCATTAATGTTCCTTATTTTTTTATTTGTTCATTGATCTCTTTTATGTAAGAGAAGAGAGCTGGCCAACGACAACACAAGGAGTAAAAAGAGAAACGTCCACTTAGAATGCTAGTCCCCGTGCAGGTCCGACTGATTGATTGGCTGAGATGGATTGAGTCTCTCTCTCTCTCTCTCTCTCTCTCTCTCTCTCTCTCTCTCTCTCTCTCTCTCTCTCTCTCTCTCTCTCTCTCTCTCTCTCTCTCTCTCTCTCTCTCTCTCTCTCTCTCTCTCTCATAAATACCTCGTGTCCCAGAATCACAGACGCTTCTCCTGACGGTAGCTCGAGTTATTCTTTCCATCTTTAAATCAAAGTCTACAAATAAATAAATGAACAAATAAATGGCTTTCTCCTTCAGCTTTATGGAGTCCCGGTGATTCATCTGCGTCGCGAAGACTAATTACTCGTGCAGGTGAGTTTTACCTGTACAATATAACCTCCCACTAACGGATATAGGAATCGGATATTTTTTTCCCATTGTAAATCGCCATTGTCTTCTCAGCGCGGCAACTGCTTTTAATTCAGTGCCTTTGTTTTTATTTTTTTGTTCTGGTCTGCGTTCTGTTATCCAAGTATTCTTTGATTTTTTTTTCAATATTTTACTATATGATACTTAATTTTTTTATTTTCTTTTTTATTTAATCCTTTGAGTGGTTTGATGAAAATATACAGTGTAATTAAAAAGAAAGAGCACTCTACTCTTACATGACGGAGGGAGGTTTCAAGACTCTTTGTGTCTTGGTAATCCTTTTGGTTCTTTTCTTTACAATGCGCATTTTTTTCAAACTTTTCTTGTAGCACCTGATAGGAGTCGTGCTTCTATAAATGAAAGACAATTGAATGAAGAAGTATCACAATAATTTCAGTGTCTTTAATTATATTGCTGCTACAGTAAGATCGTCCTAACGAAATGTA
>NC_059291.1:14865438-14872938 GCF_017591435.1 Portunus trituberculatus
AAAAATCATCCAATCTTAGAAATCTTGTTGACTTAGCATTAAGAACACGATTATTAAGTCTATTCCTGCCATTCGCCGTTCGTTTTGTGCACCAGTTGCCACACACACACACACACACACACACACACACACACACACACACACACACACACACACACACACACACACACACACACACCCACACACACGCACTCACTCACTCACTCACACACTCACTCACTCACCCACACACTCACTCAGTCACCCACACACACACACACACACACACACACACACACACACACACACACACACACACACACACACATCGCGTAGTGTAGTGGTTAGCACGCTCGACTCACAATCGAGAAGGTCCGGGTTCGAGTCCCGGAAAGCGGCGAGGCAAATGGGCAAGCCTCTTAATGTGTAGCCCCTGTTCACCTAGCAGTAAATAGGTACAAGATGTAACTCAAGGGGTTGTGGCCTCGCTTTCCCGGTGTGTGGAGTGTGTTGTAGTCTCAGTCCTACCCGAAGATCGGTCTATGAGGTCTGAGGTCGTTCCGTAATGGGGAAGACTGGCTGGGTAACCAGCAGGCGACCGTGGTGGTGAATTACACAGAAAGAGAGAGAGAGAGAGAGAAGGACAGAGAAACGTTAAGATGCAAGAGAAAAGAGAGAGAAATGCGAAAAAAAAACAGAAAAAGAAAAAGCAGACAGGAAGGAAGGTAATATTTTGAGCTGTCAGGACGAGCCATCAGTTCCCTCGTAACCAAAAACTGACGTCTTGTATTTCCATTCCGGGAAGACAAGGCAAGACAGGGGCGTGTTCCGGGGATTGATAGAGAAGTGCTGAGTGTCGCTCGCCTCGCCTCGTTAACAGTAATGGGTATTCCAATGGCCTGATAAAAAATGATCGTGCGGAAGAAGAGATTTTCCTGCCTATATCCTGAATGACAAGAGTTTTTTTTATGACAATGTTTTATATTGGTTCCTTTTGGGGCTTAATTCTTTTTCTATTACACGTCATTTAATTGGATGAGAGAAAAAATGTCTTATCGATTTATTTTTCCTTTTGTGAGTTGTTTTTTGTGGTTAGATTTACGTTATATTTGTAGTGCATGAGTTGATTATAACAGCTTAGTGTTGATTGGAAATTATTACAGAGCGCAGTAAATGCGAAAGGTGTGTTTGTGTGTCTGTGTGTGTGTGTGTGTGTGTGTGTGTAATTCACTGTTTGATCTGCTGCAGTCTCTGACGAGACAGCCAGACGTTACCCTACGGAACGAGCTCAGAGCTCATTATTTCCGATCTTGGGAAAGGTCTAAGACCAGGCACACACCACACATCGGGACAACAAGGTCACAACTTCTCGATTTACATCCCGTACCTACTCACTGCTAGGTGAACAGGGGCTACACGTGAAAGGAGACACCCAAATATCTCCACCCGGCCGGGGAATCGAACCCCGGTCATCTGGCTTGTGAAGCCAGCGCTCTAACCACTGAGCTAATGGGCGTGTGTGTGTGTGTGTGTGTGTGTGTGTATGGCAGAGAGAGAGAGAGAGAGAGAGAGAGAGAGAGAGAGAGAGAGAGAGAGAGAGAGAGAGAGAGAGAGAGAGAGAGAGGAATTCACAGAGATATTCATATTGCCCAAGAGATATATCACGGATGATACATATGGTTAACAGAGCAAGCATTCGTGAAAGAACAAGGCACATCGAGGTTTAAATCTGATAAAGTTGGATGTACGAAGAGGAGATAAATTACTTCTCAGATTGGGTATAGATGGCTGAAATTAATTTAGGAATCAAACACAAAGACAGATCGATATGCGGGTAATAACACAGGCAAAAAGGTAAGCAAACAGACATCCAGAGCTCCAAGTAGATTCGCAGAAAATGAAAATCAAGAAAACTAGATACATGTTGATGGTGTTTCAAAATTATTAGCTGTGATATGAGTTGCATGTATTTTGAGACATCATCTAAAGCAACCAAACATAAACAGAGACATGACAAGAATATATATCTGAATGGAAACTAAAAACGCACCGGCAAGTTAAAATAAAAAAAAGTTTATTCTTTTAAAGTTTAATGATTCCATAGGTATCCGTAAATAGAGAGAGAAAAAAAAAAAACACTGCGAATAGTGGTAAGAAAAAGGAACAAATAGAGAATGTAAAAGTCACTCGTAACAATAATAAAAAAGACACGAAAATGGAAGAAGCAGAAAAATAGAAAACAAAATAACATAGAGTAACAAATATAGAACATCAATAAAGGAACACTTGGCTATGAAAGGAAAAACGGGGGGAAAAATTGAAGCAACAAAGAATAGCAAACACAGAAAAGACACACAAAAAGCAAAAATAAATAAAAAGAGAATCAAATAGATGGCGATAAAATAGAATAACTGTAAAACAGATATAAAAATGGATATGATAATAAAACAAACACAACTGAAAATAACCAGTCAACAAAAACACAAGACAAAACACACACACACACACACACACACACACACACACACACACACACACACACACACACACACACACACACACACACACACACACACACACACACACACACACACACACACACACGTCTGTAAGAAAGGGAAGATCAGATGACAAGCTTTCTATTCCTTGTCTTTTACTGAGAGCGCCAGTAATGTAGATCACGGTGTCTCTGAGTGTAACCTGAGAGAGAGAGAGAGAGAGAGAGAGAGAGAGAGAGAGAGAGAGAGAGAGAGAGAGAGAGAGAGAGAGAGAGAGAGAGAAAGAGAGAGAGAGAAATGAAATAGTAAAGGTCAAATCGTATCATCTTAGGTCACATAAAGAGGAGAGGTCTATCTATTGCTTCCCTGTGTCGTGAGAGAGAGAGAGAGAGAGAGAGAGAGAGAGAGAGAGAGAGAGAGAGAGAGAGAGAGAGAGAGAGAGAGAGAGAGTTGTTATGCAAACACAGCTTCTTACGGGCCATTGTCTTCCCGAAAAAGTTGCATTTAATGGATGTGTTATTTGCCAGTTAAAGGCCATTTTTTTCATCCTGTTGAACGCACACACACACACACACACACACACACACACACACACACACACACGCTCGGTAGCTCAGTGGTTAGAGCGCTGGCTTCACAAGCCAGAGGAACGGGATTCGATTCCCCGGCCGGGTGGAGATATTTGGGTGTGTCTCCTTTCACGTGTAGCCCCTGTTCACCTAGCAGTGAGTAGGTACGGGATGTAAATCGAGGAGTTGTGACCTTGTTGTCCCGGTGTGTGGTGTGTGCCTGGTCTCAGGCCTATCCGAAGATCGGAAATAATGAGCTCTGAGCTCGTTCCGTAGGTTAACGTCTGGCTGTCTCGTCAGAGACTGCAGCAGATCAAACAGTGAAACACACACACACACACACACACACACACACACACACATATATCTGCTTTGGACTAATCACAAATCCTTATTTTTCTTCGTTTTTCTTTTTTTCTGGTTATTTTCTTCTTACTTTTTTATCTACTACTTCTTTTTCTTTTTCTCCTCTTCCTCTTCCTTGTATTCTATCACCATCTTGTCTCTTCCGCCAGTACTTGAAATAAAATAGTTATATAAACAACTTTGCTCTAACTTTAAAATCAGTTGCTGTTTGTCTTTCTATGCGTTTGTTTTCCTCTTTTTCTTTTTCCCACTCTAGCTATTCCTCTACTTTTCCTTGCTGTCTGTAGGTAATGAGTCTCCCCTCTTCCCTTGGGCTGTCTGTATCGTCCTCAGTCACCACATAGCTACAGGGGGTGTGTCTCATAATGGCCCTTGATTGAAGTACACCGTGTACCGACAGTCTAAGACCTTGCTTTTTCTTTCTTTCTTCGTCGTTCACTTGATCTTTAATCATTATCTTTTTCCTCCTCCTCCTCCTCCTCCTCCTCCTCTTTCCTTCATAGTCTACTTCCTTAATCTGCTTTATTTTTTTCTTCTTTTTATATTTTATTTAGATTATGTGTCTATATAATCTTTCTTTTTCGTTGCTAATTTTTCATTGTTTTTGTTACGTCTGGACCTTTTTCTTTCTTAGCAAACGTTTGTATTTCTTATTTTACCCTTTCTCTCTCTTTTTTCCTTTCCTCAAGGCTTACAATAGTTACATGTGCTTTTCCTTCTTCGAATCCCTCTTTTCTTGCTCTATTTCTCTGTATTCTCCTTCAATTTCAAAGATTTTGGTAATTTGTTTATTTTTGTCCCATTTCCTTTCATTGTTAATTTTTTTGTCATGTTTAGTCCTTTTTTTCTCCTATATTTCATTTACTCATATTTTTCAATTTCTTTTTTCCATGATCAATATTTTTTGTTTAGCTTTTCTTTATATTATATTTTGTCATCCTCATCCTCTCTTTCCTTTTTTATATTTTTTGGGTTTCCAAACTTAATATGTCATATTAATTCTTTATTTCTATCCTTTCGTCCCTTTCCTTCTTTTGTAAGATCAACTGTCATATCTAGTCATTCTCTTCTCCTTCCCTGTCCTTTTTACACACCTCACTTGTCATGTCCAATTTCATCCCCCTTTCCTTCTCTTGCTTGTATATATATTCCCTTTTGTTGTTCTTAAACTTTAACTCTCTCATAATTAACTACTTAAAAAAATTTTTTTTTTTCATTGCATTTAATCTTTTCAGATCTGGTTGTCAAGTTAGGGTTTTCCGTCTTCCCTTACTACTTTATTCCTGTCACACGTCATGTTTCTTTCTGTTGTTTTTTCCCTCAAATTTCAGATACCATGGCTAATCTTGCTTTTTTTTATTTCTTCTCAATATCCTTTCTTCTTTTCATTTTCCTTATTCTCCTTTTCTAGCTAATCTTGCTTTTTTTTAATTTCTTCTCAATATCCTTTCTTCTTTTTATTTTCCTTATGCTCCTTTTGTAGCTTTCGTATTTTCTACCTTTGACCTTTCTTCCTCTTCCGTTTCCTTTTTTTCCATGCTTTTCCAATCCTTACCAGTCCTTTTTCACATTTTCTTCTTTTTATCTTTTTCTTCTATAATCTCTTCTCCAATATTTCCATCCCTACTCTTTCCCTTCTCATATCTTCTCTTGGCGATCATTCATTTTCCCTTTTCTTCATCTTATTAATTTATCTTCATCCCTAACTCTTTGTTATTATTTTTCTTTTTTCCACTTTCCTTCAAGCATTTTTTCTATGGGAAAGCTCATTGCATAACTTTTCCTCTTTTCTTTCTCTTTTCATTGGCTCTGCATTCGATCTTCCCTTATAACCTTCCTCTTTTGTCCCTATTGCTATCTTCCCTCCTTCCCTCTGCTCTCCTTTGATCTTTTGCTGCATCTTCTCGTGTTCTTTCTACTTCCACTTTACTTCTAACGTTCTCCCTTTCTTCCCTCTTTTTTTCTTCATTCTAACTTCATCTTCCTTCTTTCCTTCTTTAAGATCTTTACACTGTAAGATCTTACACTGTAAGATCTTACACTGTAACCTTTAATCTTTTGCTACTCCTCTTCTTGTTTCTCCTTTCTTCTTTCTTTTTTCTACGAGTAATTCTATTTCTTTACTCTTTTGTTCCCCAGAATGTTTCCTTTCCTACTTTCAATTTTTGCCTTTACATTACTTTCCTGCAACATTTCTCGTAACATAACCTTTCATTTTCCCCTTCTCTCCTTTCCCTCTTTCATCCATCTGCGAAAAACTTTCTATTCCCTTCTTGCCCTGCCCTGACTCCCTGCAAGATTTCATGGCACTTCTAAGGGGGAATCTTGTAATGCATACTAATCGTTTACAGCAAACGTAATTTCCAGAGGCTGATTGGTTTCCCGCCGTCGAGCAAAGCCTGAGACCCCGCCGCTAAGTGCCGTGATAATTTTATACACAGTGCAGGGAGAAAAAGTATAATCGTGTTACCTGGAGGGTTTATTTTCCATTTAGAGATTGGAGGAAAGGTGCACGAGGCTCACTTGAGGGTTGTAGAGAATTATCAAGGAGAAGGAGGAGGAGGAGGAGAAGGAGGAGAAGGAGGAGGGAGGGGAGGAGAATAGATACAAGGATGAAGTGTATGTGGGGAAGATTAGAATTATAAGGAGGAGGAGGAAGAGGAGGAGGAGGAGGAGAAAGAGGAAGAAAGGAGCAAAGTTACAGGGAGGAGCAGGAGGATGAATGAAGAGTAGCATATGGAAGAGGTTAGCAAAGAAAGAAAAGGAAGAGGACGAAGATGAATAAAAGAAAGAGGAGGGAAAAGAGGAAATACGTCAAGACGGCTATTGTTTGAAAGAATGGAAGAGAAACAGGTGAAGAAATATGATAAATAAACGAAAGGATATGAGAAGAAAGGTTACAGTTGGAAGGAGGAAGAGAATAAATAAAATAAAATGAGTATGAAAATATTTGCAGGAGGAAAAGGAAGAAGAGGAGGAAGAAATATAAAAGGAGTTAGAGGATTATGTTGAAAAAAAAAAAAAAAGTAGGCTGAGACAAAACAGAGCTAGAAGAAAAGGAGAAGGAACAGTAAAAGGGAAGGAAGAGAAGGAGAAGAAAGAGGAGTTGCAAAAAAAAAATATACGAAAGAGGAGAAAGACGATGGAAAGAGAAAGACGATGAGAAAAGGAGATGGATTAGAAGAAAAGCAGTAGGTGAAGGAGGACGAGGAGGAGGAGGAGGAGAAGGAGGAGGAGGAAGAGGAGGAGGAGGAGGAGGAGGAGGAGGAGTTGGCCAAGCCCCATGAGGTTCTTATAAAATGTAGATGTAATTTCAGCTTCCCTCGACGTGTCCAGCCTTGAATATCAGCAGTACCCCTCCTCCACCTAAACAACCTCCTCCTCCTTCTCCTACTCCTCTTCCTCCTCCTCCTCCTCCTCCTCCTCTTCCTCCTCCTCCTCCGTCTCCTCCTCCTCTGTCTCCTCCTCCTGCTCTTCCTCTTCCTCTTCTTCTTCCTTCTTCCTCCTCCTCCTCCTCCTCCTCCTCCTCCTCCTCCTCCTCCTCCTCCTCCTCCTCCTCCTCCTTCCTCCTCCTCCTCCTCCTCCTCCTCCTCCTCCTCCTCCTCCCACTTTAACTCAATTGGCTAAAACAATCTTGAAACTCAGAAAGGGGAGAGAGAGAGAGAGAGAGAGAGAGAGAGAGAGAGAGAGAGAGAGAGAGAGAGAGAGAGAGAGAGAGAGAGAGAGAGAGAGAGAGAGAGAGAGAGAAGGGGAGAGGGGGGATGTTCAGGGGTCGAAGATAAGGGAGTGGAGATGTAATGTATGTCCTGTGCGTAGTCTCCTGCCGACTTTCATAACGCTATGGAGAATTATGAAGGTGACACCACGTGGACAGAGGCGTGAATATGGCTCTGTCTTCACCAGGGGCGCCCTTCACCTGTCGCGTCTCTGGAATGTATTTAATCGCGCGCCGAGATCTTTTTTTTTTTTTTTCGTCTTCTGATTTATTTTTGTGTTTATAGATCCGGGTTTTTATTTTGTTTTTCTTTCAGATTAACCTTTTTTCGCCCTATATCATTTTTGGATCGTTTTTCGTTTATTATGTGTTT
>NC_059291.1:14877938-14885438 GCF_017591435.1 Portunus trituberculatus
GAGAGAGAGAGAGAGAGAGAGAGAGAGAGAGAGAGAGAGAGAGAGAGAGAGAGAGAGAGAGAGAGAGAGAGAGAGAGAGAGAGATGTACAAGCACACCCACACACACAGACAGACAGGCACAGATAGACAAACTTACACGGTAAAATAGACAGACATGCACAATGATATAGACATATAGATAGACAGATAGACAAATTTACCGACGGACAAAGATACAGACGTAAATACACTAGGCATTACAATGAATGAAACTTCTGACAATACATGAGAGGAGAAAAAGAGATAGATAGATAGATAGATAGATAGATAGATAGATAGATAGATAGATAGATAGATAGATAGATAGATAGATAGATAGATACAGAGAGAGAGAGAGAGAGAGAGAGAGAGAGAGAGAGAGAGAGAGAGAGAGAGAGAGAGAGAGAGAGAGAGAGAGAGAGAGATGTCATACAAAACGACCTTCCCTTCTCTCTCTCTCTCTCTCTCTCTCTCTCTCTCTCTCTAGCAGATCCATACTCAAGTCACCCCAAATTTATTTATTCTTTTCTCTTCACAGCACTCAGAGACACAAAAACAAGTCACGCATTAACTTCTCTTACAGACGTGAACTCCTGGAGTGTGCCGGGTCCTTCACCAACACTTGTCCAACTTGCGAGTAAAGGTAAATACAGGTGCCTAGCGCAAATAGAGGGCGATGAATATGAGAACAGGTTATGCACCAGATAAAACATGCATAGTTCTTAGAATGGAAGAATGATAGGGCTTCAATATGTTTTTTTCTTTTTTTTGTGTGTGTGCTTCTTTGTGTGTGTGTGTGTGTGTGTGTGTGTGTGTGTGTGTGTGTGTGTGTGTGTGTGTGTGTGTGTGTGTGTGTGTGTGTGTGTGTGTGTGTGTGTGTGTGTGTGTGTGTGTGTGTGTTTGTAGTGTTAAAACCACCGTGATATGGTGTCTTGTTTCTAGAGTTATCAAGTGTTGTGTCATGCAAGAGCAGGCTCTCCGGTAATCAATGGTGTTTTCAGAAACATCAAGAAGTGAATGACTCAGGGAATGGTGAAATTCACATCGTTTTGTATATAATTTTTGTGTAGCACTTATAACATCTTTCATGAATACAAGGCGTTGTATAAAGGGGAAAAAAGGAAAAACGCAGTTCATATTTTAATGATAAAAGTTAACTAGAGGCAGGTCAGTTCCGATAATGTTCCCACACTCCTCTCCATAAGTCGCTGACAAGAGGAAATGAAAGTTGCCTGAAAGTTTTTGAGCTCATCAGTATATTTCTCTTTCTTACATTTATGCATGGTATTGACGGCGTATGAGTGAAAATAATTTGGTAGTTAATCTTGCATATCTTTTCTTTCTCTTATTTCATATCGCATGTGATAATAAATGGCCTCATGCTTGGAAAGATGTTTGTGATACTTATAGCTTCATCCAGGAGGCGCCTCAAGTTCAACTGTGTGCTAATGTTTGCTTTCTCTCTTGCGTTTCTTTTGTTACTCTTTCTAGTTCGTCAACCTCATCGTATATATCCTTCTCTGTTTATCTATATTTTTGTTATTTTTTTGTCATTTTCTTTTCCTCATTATACTTATGCACTTATTTTCCAACTTGATTTCCTCCTTCCTCTCCTCTTCATTTTCTTTTCATTTTCTTTTCTTTTCCCTTCTTCCCCTGCTTTTCACATGTACTTATTTTTGTTTGACGATCTCTCTCTCTCTCTCTCTCTCTCTCTCTCTCTCTCTCTCTCTCTCTCTCTCTCTCTCTCTCTCTCTCTCTCTCTCTCTCTTTTTTTTTTTTTTTTTATTTAAACAAAACTTAATACAAAGGAACATGTACCCAAAGGCGCACTGTCGTGTGCTACCTATTCTAAGGGTACTACAATCTATTTCTCTACAATATTTACAAGACTTAAAAATAGATAATATACAAGATGGTCAGCATGTAAATGGAGCACTATTCGTTTCACTTCACTAGCACTATTCACGCACTGCACTACACTGAGTGTCACGTCACAAAGAGTGTCAGAGGAGTTGGCAGTGTCTGTCTCCACTTATGTGCCATCAGTTTGACACTGTGAGTGTTCATCTCCTGGACGTGAGGCACCGCGGCCGTGAACAAGTTCCACATCCTGGAGACGCGTCCTGCGAAGGTGCGTTGATGCTGACACCCGTGGGATCGCGGCACCTCTACGGCGTCACCACCATTGAGCACCGTTCTCGTGCTCCGTGCGGTGACTCTTAGAGGATGACGCAGCCCTGCCAGATGTGGCACTCTTTGCACCTGTGCCTTATGGAACACTACGATCGCCGCCACGTCTCTGCGGTGTTCCAGTGAATCAAGGGGACGCTCAGGCTCTGGGTGAGGTGGTAGTGCAGCATCTACTAGCCGTATGGCGCGGCGTTGGATGCTGTCCAGTCTCCTTCTGTGTGTGGCGGCACAGGACATCCAGGAGAGAGCTGCGTATTCAAGGTGGGGCCGCACCTGTGCCTTGTACAGCAGCAGTCTCCCCTTCCTGTCGAGGAAACTGGCGATCCTTCTGAGAGCGGAGATCCTGTGAGAGGCTTTCTTGGCAATGGTTTTGACATGCCTGTCAAACCTCAGCCCTCGATCCACCTCCACTCCAAGTATCTTGACGTCATCTTGGAGTGGGAGAGCAGCAGCGCCAAAGACAACTTTCCTGCCATTGCTGCCATGGCGGCTGGGGACCGAGAGACAACCATTGCTTGTGTCTTCTCCGGCGCGAATGTCACTTGCCAGCGAGCACCCCACTCCTTTATCACTCGTAGCTGCTGATTGATGGCCTCAGCAGCCCGCCCACTGTCCTGGCGTGGATAGGTATAGGAGAGGGTGCAGTCATCAGCATAGGCCATGACTCCTGGCAGTAGCTGGAGAAGATCATCCACGTAGATATTCCACAGGAGTGGGCCAAGAATTGAACCCTGTGGCACTGATGCCTCCACAGGCAGGGACTCAGATGTTTGCCCGTTGACAACCACCTTGAGGCTTCTGTCCTGCAGGTAATTTCCCAAGAGTCGTAGCAAGCCACCCTGGATGCCTTTAGCACGAAGCTTTTCTAGTAATCCGTTGTGCCATACTTTATCAAAAGCTCCTGCTATGTCCAAAGCAACCACTATAGTGTCCTTGCCGTCGTCGAGGGCGTCCTGCCAATGCCTGGTGAGAAGCATCATTAGGTCGGAGGTTGACCTTCCAGGTCTGAACCCAAACTGTTGGTCTGAGAGGAGGGCATTGTCCTTGAGATGGCTACACACCACCTCTGCCACGACCCTCTCAAACACTTTACCCACCACTGACAACAGGGATATGGGTCTGTAGTTTTTTGGGTCCGTCCTGGAGCTTTTTGTGTGCAGGAACTACTCGAGCCTCCTTCCACACTGAAGGCCAGACGTTTTCCCGTACACAAGTTGTGAACTTGGGTGAGAGGGGCAGCCAGTTCCTGGGAGCATCGCTTCAGCAGGTGCGGGCTGATGTCATCAGGGCCGGTGGCTTTCTGTGTGTCCAGCCCCGCAATAATCGCTTCACCTGCTGATGCGTCACCTCCACCATGGTGACAGTCTTCTCTCTCTCTCTCTCTCTCTCTCTCTCTCTCTCTCTCTCTCTCTCTCTCTCTCTCTCTCTCTCTCTCTCTCTCTCTCTCTCTCTCTCTCTCTCTCTCTCTCTCTCTCTCTCTCTCTCTCTCTCTCTCTCTCTCTCTCTCTTTATTATTACTCAACAATTAGATATTACTTTTACATTGGGTTTTATCTTATTCATTTAGTGATAATTACTCCTGTAATGTATTACTTATGTCACTATGTATCTTATATTATCACTTAACTTATTCACTTATTCTCTATGTACACTTGTGTCACTGTCACACACTTCACTTAGCCACTGGTTCAGTAACACTGAATTTCTGGCCTCCGCACACTGAAACACTAAGGTCTTCTGGGCACTTGTCCGAGGCTAGACATTTGTTCCACCACTGCACATAGTTTTGCTTGAATTGTCTTTGGTGGTGGGTGGAGTGTGACCGTGGTATAGTCAGGACCGAGGGCGCCGCGTAGACGGTCCTGGTGAGCATCTAAGCGCGGCGTGGAGGCAAGCGTAGTTCTTGCATGTGTGGTACGCGTTGCTCCTGCACCTTGTATAGGGTGGCAAGGCCCGCCACATCCCTGCGGTGCTGCAGACTGTGCAGGCTGTAGAGAGAAGCGGCTTGCTGCTCAGGAAGACCGTCCTTTATCAGCCTCTCTGCCCTCCTCTGAATCTTGTCCAGGACAGCAAGATGGGAGGGCGCTGCTCCGCCCAAGGCGAGGCAGGAGTACTCAAGAGAGGAGCGAATCTCAGCTTTGTACAGCAGCTTTCGTCCCTTGCTATCCAGGAGGCGGCCATCCTTCGGAAGCAAGCCAGCTTCCCTGCTGCCGTTCTAGCGAGCTGCCTGATGTGTGCCTGGTAAGTCAGCTTGCTGTCAAAGGTGACTCCCAGGATTTGCAGCTCTGGCTGAGACGTCAGTTGTGCCCCGTTAAGGGGTGGGTCGGATGTCATGCTCCGACCTGGACACAACAAGCAGCTGTGTTTTTTTGTGGAGCAAAGGTAACCTGCCACCTTTCTCTCTCTCTCTCTCTCTCTCTCTCTCTCTCTCTCTCTCTCTCTCTCTCTCTCTCTCTCTCTCTCTCTCTCTCTCTCTCTCTCTCTCTCTCTCTCTCTCTCTCTCTCTCTCTCTCTCTCTCTCTCTCTCTCTCTCTCTCTCTCTCTCTCTCTCTCTCTCTCTCTCTCTCTCTCTCTCTCTCTCTCTCTCTCTCTCTCTCTCTCTCTCTCTCTCTCTCTCTCTCTCTCTCTCTGTATGTATATATATATATATATATATATATATATATATATATATATATATATATATATATATATATATATATATATATATATATATATATATATATATATATATATATATATATATATATATATATATATATATATATATATATATATATATATATATATATATATATATATATATATATATATATATATATATATGTATCATATAAAATAGTTTTATCACAAATATGTTTTTGTGTTCAGTGTCATCCTCTTCCTAGTACTTATCCTGGACTTCCTCTTTCTCTTCTGCACACTTCTACTTCTCACATATTTTTCCTCTTACACCTCTTTTACTCTTCATCTCCTCCTCCTCCTCCTCCTCCTCCGTCTCCTCTAGGCAGCCGACACTTTACTCTTTATCTCATCATCCTCTTCCTCTTCTTCTTGAAGGCAGCCAGGTGTCTCCACTTCCCTTCCTTACTCATTCTGTAGCAACATATTATAACACAATATCAACACCTGCTCTTTGTCTCCTTCCTCCTCTCCCACCTGCTCTCCTTCTACCTTCTCGTCTCCTCCCTCTCAGACCAACGATGCATGGGGACACGATTTCACACCAGCCTCACCTGTACTCCTCACCACTTGTGTCCGTTCCCTGCAGGCTGGACGGAGTGAGCTGAGAAGGAAGGAGACGAGTAGAAGGGGTATTTGGGTGTGATGTGGCCAGTTTAGGTTTTGAATGGGAAGGAAAGGGGAAAGTGAGAAGGGAATGATATGAAAAGGAAGGGAAGTCAGTAAATGAGAGGAAAGAAAAGGAAGAGGAAGCAGACAAGTGACAGGAAGATATGCAAATAGAAGGCAAGGAAAGGGAGTGTATATGGAAGAAGAGCTAAGGAAGAAAATAAATAAAAGGGGAGGAAATAAAGTAAAAGAAAAGGAATAAAACGGAAAAAACGAATGCAATTAATGTATGTGAAGAGATTAGATGAGAAAGGAAGGGGAGGATAAGTGAAAAGTGAACGTAAAACAAAAGGACTGGTAAGAAAAGCAGAAGAAGAAGGAACGACAGGAGATGGAAGGAAAGAAATACTGAGGAAAGAAAAGAATGGCTAATAAAGAAGGTAAAAGATGAGAAAAGATGGAAAAATGTAAATTAAAAAAGAGAAGAAATGAAATATAAGGAAAGGGAAAAGAAAGGGGAATAAGATGAGGTGTAGTTCTTTATTTAGATATACTTTATTTCTTATTTTTTTCTGTTGTATTAAAATATTCGTTGAAATATTCACTATGCATTGTGAATATCCTGATTTTTTTCTACTTTTTTTCAATTTTTTCCCCGAGTGAACATGAACGATCGCAAATAAAAATAGAAAGGAAATTAATAGAATGAAATAATGGACGTAATTCTGTTGTGAGTGTAGATGTTACTTGCGATACCATGTTCTTTTTTTTTTTTCATTTATTTATGTAATGCGACTTTTTATTTGCCTTTCATTGGTGTCATTCATTTATATCTTTACGTTTTTATTCCTTCTTTTTTTCGTTCAGTTAGCGTCGTGATTAATTTTTCAGGAAAGCGGTATTTTGATTGGTGGCCTGATAGTCGGATTGCCTCCAATGACATTTAGGTAAATCACACACACACACACACACACACACACACACACACACACACACACACACACACACACACACACACACACACACACACACACACACACACACACACACACACACACACACACACACACAACCACAAATACTAAACACAAAAATAAACTGAAAAAAAATAAAGACAGAAAGAAATAAGCAAATAAGCAGATTAAAAAGAGAAAAAAAGGAAAAAAAGAAATATAGAAAACAAATATAGAGATAGAAACACATACATTGATAGACAGACGGACAGATGGACAGACAAACGGACAAAATTCAGTAAGGGAATTGCCACACCCATGGGAGTGGAGGCAGCCAACAGATCACACGTCCGTTCCCATTTGCTGATGACGCTTTATTTATATTCTCCTTCCCCCCAACCCCGGACAAAAAAAAAAAAAAAGAATATATAAAGGGGAAAAGTGTTTACTTCCTGACTGCGTATATATATATTCCCCCGAACTGCATGTCAGATAGAGGCAGGTAGAGAGAATGGAGGCAGTCAGGTAGAGGTAGATAGAGTTAACGTGGCCAGGCACAGATGTAGATGTAGGGAGGTGAAAAGGATTGGATGATACGATACAAAAACTATCACCATCATTTTCATTGCCATCTCCCTTATTCTGGTTGATAGAGCAGGCGCGGAGAGGCAGAGGTAGCATTGGGCAGGTGAAGAAAGATAGCATGCCATTATCATTAAAAGAAGTATCACCATCATCATCATCATTTTCATCACTACCACCATTATCATTCTCAGCCGCCAAGAACACATTTGTCATGATGTCGAAGGCTCATTAACCTCATTCATTTTTCTCTCCCGTGCCTTAAGAGACTCAGAGAAGATCCCCAGACCATCACGAGATTCTGAAGACACCCACCAATACCACCACCACACCACGCCCACACCAAATCCTGCCTTTACATCCACCCCACGCCCGCGACCATCTAATGCCTTCGTATCACACCCAAAGGCTTTCACACGCCCTTTTTATTTACCGAATTCTACCAAGTGTCTACTTTAGTCC
>NC_059291.1:14887938-14917938 GCF_017591435.1 Portunus trituberculatus
TATCACAGGATATTCATCATCAGGAATTTTACGAAATCCTTATTGATTACGTGCAAAAATATGCCAATAATCATATTTCCGAAATAATTTTCTTTACCGTAGAAAACGAATGTTTAAAACGAATGAAAAAAAATAAAGAAAGTTGTTGAAAGGAGAGACTAAAAGAGTGATGGAAGAATATGAGATGGTAAATGCGTGTTTATGAATAGAACGGGGAAGAGGATAACAAGACAGGTGAGGAGATGGTCAGGGAAGGAGTGATGGGTGAATATTGGGATGGGTGGCAGATAAGGGGTGCAGCAGAGGATAGTGTGTGGAATATGAAAGGTGGAAGGGACGGTGGGAGGGGAATGAAGCTTAAATGAGGATGTTGTTGAAGGTTAAAGGTTAGAAAAGGGCTAGGAGAGAATATATAAGGTGAGGAAGGGGGGTGAGGGAGGAGATATGAGATTAGCAGTTAGGTGATGAGTGAGGGAGGTAGGGGAGAGTTACTAGAGGGATGAGTTCGGAAAGAGGACAACATTGATTAGATGAGGGGTGGAGTGGGGATGGTGGCGGAAAAAAGAGAGTAATTGCGAGGTGGTAGGGATGGGGCGGGTAAGAGAAGGGGTCGGGGGTGATAAAAGTTGCGGGGTGATGGTGAAAAACAGAGATAATGTGGATATATTGAACTTTTATGACGCTGAAAATGACTGTATCCCCATTTACATATTGCAATTTATTTTTCAATGCAAGTTAACGGTGACGTTTTATTGATATATTATTTGTTTCGCTCATTTATACGTATATACCTTTTATTTCAATTAACTTGCACCTTTTGCATTTCATTCATTTATTTTGATTTTTTTGTTGTTTTAAAAGTGTAACATTTTTTTTCTGTCTCGAGTGTCGGTAAAATTGCTGAATTGCTGAGAGAGAGAGAGAGAGAGAGAGAGAGAGAGAGAGAGAGAGAGAGAGAGAGAGAGAGAGAGAGAGAGAGAGAGAGAGAGAGAGAGAGAGAATACTGTTGGATAATTTTGGGACATCTTTCTTTAGAAACTGTCTTCATTGATCTCTTCTGTCCCTTTTTATTTTGTTGTACGTGCTCAGAATCCCTCTTACATGAATCCAAAATAATAATAACAATAAAATTTTCTGTTATGAGTTCTTACAAAGTGATAATGTCAATCTAAGCAAAATAAATGTTTTTAGGTGATTTTGCCATGATGACTTCATTGAGACGTAATAAAGTAGCTGGAAGAAAAATATTAGTTAGGGCACTTATTTCAACTTCTCGAGAATAAATTTAACACCTTTCAATATTGAGATTTATCTCAAACAAATGCCTCACTTTTTGGACTTGATTATTTATTTCTGAATATCTGTGTAGGTAAATGTTTTGACTAACCGTGAAATATCAAGGGCATGATGTCCATTGGAGGTCGCGGGTTGAGTAACATCCTGTTCTCGCTTCTCTTCTGCTCTGTGGTTGAATTATGCCATTTGTACATGGTGATTGTCTCCTTACAGAATTTGAATGCTCATAAATTTTTGGCGGATTGGAAGACTTAATATTAAAGGAAAATTTTTATACACTTTGAATAATGCGCCTTGTTACTCCACCAATTCTCAGGATTACAAAAAAGATTGTCTACCCCGTCCTCGTTTTCTTTGGCAGTTCTCGTCGCCATAAAAAAAAAAATATATATATATATATATATATATATATATATATATATATATATATATATATATATATATATATATATATATATATATATATATATATATATATATATATATATATATATATATATATATATATATATATATATATATATATATATATATATATATATATATATATACATATGATCAGTTTCATCATTAAATGAGGTCCGTTTTCTTTAACAATTTCTCATGAATACATAAGACACTTTTTCTCTTGCGGAATATCAGTGTATTAATGGAAGTGTGAACCAAGCCATTATATTATTTAATCTCGATCGTCATTTGCTGTGAAGATTTCTTTCAATATTACGATTGAAGTTTTATCAAACGCACTACCGTACCAACGTACATGGTAGCGAAGTAATTACATGCCTCTATGCCAGGTAGTCACATGTTGTCCTTTTCTCCATTACTCATACGTTGGTCAATTTGATGTTCGTGAGAGAAAAGAAACAGCTGTGATATGTATTAGTTTAATTTTGTGTAATAACCTTCCTGGTGTTGACAGTGTGCAGCCTCGCATGAACACTTCATGTCAGCCTCTACAAATGACATAATTCACTTATCTCTGCTCCACGCACATCATTTTAACGAATTATCATCCGGTATATAGAATCAGTATTATGAATATTATAGTCATTGGTTCAATATACCACGTAATAATTCGTAAAAATGACATATTCAGCAGAAGTAAGTGAAGTGAAAACTGTCATTTGTGCTGACTGCCGAAAATTACATAGTGCAGTATCGACGGTATTCATCTTTTTGTTTAATATTCTTGTGCACCACTATGTTTATGCATTACTTAACAAATACTTTAGCAAAATGCAATACACACCCGCACCTTGCTTTCCTCCCGTGAGGCGCGCCCTCTCAGGACAACAATCTATTAATTTATCTCGCAGTTCGCTTCACGCATAAATTCTTTTTTGATATTCGCAATGAATTTCAAGTAGGCAATATTTCATTACAATTTATTAATACATTTCTAGGACGCAAGTGTTTAATGATAATTTTTTAGCCATATTCGAGGGCAATGTACGCGGTCTTTCTAACTGCACTTGTTATTATTGCCTGGCGTGTCTCTCTCTAAGCATTCCATGCATTGTTTTGCGGAGGAGTGGCTTCAATAACGATATTTACGAGAACCATTATTGTTTTCTCTCTCCACTGAAGCGATGCAAACCTTGTTTGACGTCAGCCTTCGTTGAAAAAGTAAATGAGGGGACGTTAGCAATGCAATGAAAGGAAAAAAATACAACGAACTAAAAAGAAAAATCAATGGACATAGAATGAGTTTTATGTTGTGTCTAGATCACCAAGAACCACCCTGATCCATTTGTTTTCCTGCTATGACACAAAGCTCCAGTCCTCCACAACAAGACATGAATGGTACACACCAGCCTCCATCTGAATATTTACAAGATATATTGGTGTATATACTTCTTTCGTTTGAAAATGTTGTTGACATGTCTTTTATTCTCGCTTTTTTCTTAATAAAAATTTTCACAGCAATGACAATGTATCGTAGGTATAAATAGTATTGCGAAAACGACAACGAGGTATTTGAGATGCAGGTAAGAGAACAGAAAATTTATACCGAAATAAACAAAAAGGAAAAATGCACACCATAATAATAGATTAGTAAATAAAAAAATAAATAAATAAAGCACACCACCACCACTACCACCACCACCATTACCACATGGAACAGCATTATGCATAATACCTGCCATACTCGTATGTACAGTACATGAGCTTTACTAGCAGGAAAGGACGAGACACTTGTGGAAGCACCGCACTTACCTGTCTGATGAATATACTTTGCGGTCTGCTGTTTTTCCCTGAATTATAAATCTACGATAAGCAGAGTGTAGGCGAGGCAGCGAAACGTACAACAAAGCACAAGTCAAGTGTGGGGAGTGTTTTACCTGAGCGCAGAGGAAGAGTAAAGAGGTGTAACAGGGACGCTACACCCGCTGGCTCTCTGGCTCTGGCTCTCCCTCCCGCAGCCTGCCTGCATATGACAGCGTGTGTAGGGGCTGCGCTGAGAGGCCTGGCAGGAGGCAGGGGGGCCTTTTAGAGACTACATCAGCCTTTGCAAAAATGCTGACAGGTGACGTAACGATTTCCATTCCGCGCCCTCGAGAGCTGTCCTTAGGAGGAGGGAGAGCCAGGATCCGAGACACTTGCGTTAGGGCGAGGAGAGGAGGAGTCAGGCAAGGAAACATTTTAATCGTGTGTGTGTGTGTGTGTGTGTGTGTGTGTGTGTGTGTGTGTGTGTGTGTGTTTTTCCCTGCAGCGTCTGTCCCCTGAATGACAGGGAACAGTCCCTTAGCAAGAGTATCAGTGAAAGTTTTCTATTGAAATGCTAATATCGATAAATATTTCATGTGTGTGTGTGTGTGTGTGTGTGTGTGTGTGTGTGTGTGTGTGTGTGTGTGTGTGTGTGTGTGTGTGTGTGTGTGTGTGTGTGTGCGCGCGTGCCTTGCAAAATCATGTGTGCACAAAGATGTAAGAAAAGACTATGGAAAAGTTCTATATGAATAGTACAAAGTAGAAAAGTTTTCATGAAAGAATAGAGTACCAGTGTACTTTAATATTGAGTGTGCAACAAAACAAAACATACTGAAGGACAATAAATTGAAATTAAACACTTTCTATAAAATCTGACTGGAAAAAGAGAGAAATTCGCAAAGAAAAGTCAGTAATCAAGTGAAGCAGGGGACGTGTTCGATGCTCGTGTGTGTGCCATGTGTATCAGAAACCTAAATTACATTTGTTTGGCATCTGAACATGTAGAACAAACTGGAAATGGAAATAATAAGAGAGATATCAGGAAATACTAACCTAAAAATCATAGATGGAAAGGGAAATCAAAATATAATGACTTGACAATCATGAAAGGATTGGATCATATTCGGTGAAGAAAAAATAGTTCACGAGTATATCTCATGACTAAACTAGACTCAGTAATCATGTTATAAGCATTATCGGTAAGACTTCTAGAGTTACATAAACTCTAAGTGGATACAAATTGCATACAAGGATCGTCATACCTCTATTGGATTTTAGTACCCTCCCTTATACTTTTACGCTCTCATGAAACAGCAGTACTACGCCTCCAATTAGGTAACGTAGATCATTCCTGGCACGCGTGAAAACTGCCGAACGCCGCACCACCGCTTCAGGAGTTGGTGGTAAAATATGCGGCAAACAGCGGGTGCCCAGATGATGTAGTTAGGGCCGAGGTGCATCAGTCGCCAGGCCGCTGATCCGCCATGGACTCGCCCAAACGTAATTACTTCACTCCAGTAGAGACAGTAATTGGTTATTGTAAAGTTAGTTTTGTTTTCCTTTACCGCTTATGAATACATCCTTCTTTACTTTTGCTTTATCATTTGTGAAAGTTAGTCATCCGGTGCTTCCCTGAACTAGAACAGAGATGTGTGTGTGTGTGTGTGTGTGTGTGTGTGTGTGTGTGTGTGTGTGTGTGTGTGTGTGTGTGTGTGTGTGTGTGTGTGTGTGTGTGTGTGTGAGAGAGAGAGAGAGAGAGAGAGAGTAAAATAGATACACACACACACACACACACACACACACACACACACACACACACACACACACACACACACACACACACACACACATACACACACGCACACACCATCACCACCACCACCACCACCACCACACACAAGCACATATACTACCACCACCACAACCACCACCACTAGGCGAATGATGGATGAACATAATTTAGCCTCACTGAAAATGTAAGTTGCACAAATGGATTCGTGAAATATCCCAAATTATCGGTGCTAACGGGGACTATAATTTACATGATCGGAAAGAGAGAGAGAGAGAGAGAGAGAGAGAGAGAGAGAGAGAGAGAGAGAGAGAGAGAGAGAGAGAGAGAGTAAAAAGGTGAATAATCCGCTAGGTAACAACAGTCAGGATGGCGAAGGTTGATAAAAAAAAAGACTTCGGTAACGCGGGTAGACCTTAACATCACTCGTGCCGCAGCGGAAATTAAGCCAATCAGTGAGCAGAACGCAAGTCAGGTTACTTTATTTCACATCAGAGAGAGAGAGAGAGAGAGAGAGAGAGAGAGAGAGAGAGAGAGAGAGAGAGAGAGAGAGACTGCAGTTACAACCATATCTAACCAGCATATGTGATGAGTCCTGGATGGAGTTGCGAGTACAAGAGAACTTAGTAGTTGGTGTGTGTGTGTGTGTGTGTGTGTGTGTGTGTGTGTGTGTGTGTGTGTGTGTGTGTGTGTGTGTGTGTGTCTGTGTCTGTGTGTGTGTTGGTTTAAGTGTATACGTCTGTAACTTTATATGTGTGGACATCCGCGTGCTACATCCAGACAAACTGTTGACATGTAATATAAGCAAGAACGAAAACCAGAGACGCGTAATAAGAGCGTCAGAAACAGGCAGGGATGTCGTGATTGGCACCGCTGGGATGGACAGACAAGAGCGGCGGCAGTGGTGCAGGACACTTGCTGCTGACAGGGACAGATAGCAAAAGGCGTGTTTGGCAGTGTGTGCGGCAGAAGGGAGGACTATGTCTGAGACTAACAACAAACAGTAAGAGGAGGAGAAGGAAATGCAAGCAGGGTGACTGAAGGTTATCCAAGAATGAACGTAGAAGGTTCATGAAGAAAGTAATGTTCTTGGTGATTTATTATTGAAAGAACCATATTTTTTCACTATATAAGCAAGATAATGACCTTGATAGACAAAAAGCAGTGATAAAAAGGTCCGCTGAAGTGCCAGTGATGTTGAAAATTCCATTTCAGACACTTGTATCTTATGTCCTGGCTATTGCCATTTCGGAAGGTTTGGGGGTGTATTTTACAAATGCTATGAACTCGAATACTTTTATTTCATGGATGTTTTCCTCATTGAAGATACAGAGCCCTTGTTTTATATGTCACTAGAATAATTGTCATGGAGAAAAGCTCAGTAAAGCCCAATTCCTTTTTTAAACATTGCAATGTTAATTTTCAATTTTCCAGTGTTAGGCGATGGCACACTTTAAAATAGTTGAATGTATGAATGGATTTGTGAAAGGTTTTCCTCTTGTTTTTCTTATTTCAGCCATGAAAATGTTAGTTATGTTCACTGTGTTTGTGTCTTTGTGTGTGTGTGTGTGTGTGTGTGTGTGTGTGTGTGTGTGTGTGTGTGTGTGTGTAGTAATATTAATAATAATAATGATAATAATAATAATAATAATAATAATAATAATAATAATAATAATAATAATAATAGCAATAATGATAATAATAATAATAATAATAATAATAATAATAATAATAATAATAATAATAATAATGATAATAATAATAATAATGATAATAGTAATAATAATAATAATAATAATAATAATAATAATAATAATAATAATAATAACAATAATAATAATAATAACAATAATAATGATAATAATAACATGCAGTTTATAAAAATTGCTGTATAAACATACTGAATATTTACATTCGGAACGAAACAAGACTTCCGATTAGAACATTTCATCCTAATTTGTCTGTGTGTGTGTGTGTGTGTGTGTGTGTGTGTGTGTGTGTGTGTGTGTGTGTGTGTGTGTGTGTGTGTGTGTGTGTGTGTGTGTGTGTGTGTGTGTGTGTGTGTGTGTGTGTGAGTCTTTGTGTGTGTGAGTGCGTGCGTGCGTGCACGTTTGTGTTTGTGTGTACATAAGGCTTCGTTGACGGTAAAGCAAGCGAGCATTGATGGTCTGTCATCTATTTACCCTTTTTAAAGTACCGTAAATGAGCCAGTCCTTCGGTCAATTAACTCAAGCAGTGCCAGACTCCGACTACGTGCTTTACACAGCGTGCCAATTTACTTCAAAGGACACACACACACACACACACACACACACACACACACACACACACACACACACACACACACACACACACACACACACACACACACGCACACAGTTCCCGTCCAAGTTCTCGATCACAGACTTCTACCTTTTGCGTCCCGAAGTAGTGAAGGTTTCATGAGACTAAAGGGAATGACACGGCAGCGATATCTCTCGGCTTAAGGGCGCAGATGTGGCCAGAATGTCTGAGTGGGTACAGTGATGGCAGGTTGAATGTTCCTGACTATCTGACTGGCCGTTGGAAAGAAGAGACTGTCTATGGGGAAAAACTGCAGGAGAGGATTAAGGAGACGCGGGAGGACAAAGGAACGGGGAGAGATGTGCTGGATGTTCTTCAATGTTTAACAAACTGAAGAAGTCGATGAAGGAGTGATGATGAGAATAAGTTTTCCACATCATTTCGCACAGCAATTCTAGATGAGGCGAGAAAAGTCAGGAATGATTCACCTTAATTTTCTGGTAGAAGAGGTCAGCCAGCGACTGAGCCTTCTCCTTGCTGCTGGTGGCTACAGTTGCATCCTGTCTGGTGAGGGGAGGGATGGTGCCTTATAGGTTGATTACCTGCTTTTCTTTTATAAGAGTCCACCAGATCTTGTTACCTAGGCCCATTTCGTATATTTTTTTCCACAGGGCTTTTTTTCCCCTTTCTTATAGCTCACTTGCCTATTTTGCCTATTTTGTCTATTTGAGTTCAGTTTATAGCGGAGCCAGACAGGGTACGTGGCAGCGACAGCAACCCGACAGCGGTACCCTAAACCATGGCTGGTGCGGTGGTCTGCAGGTGTATTCTCAGTGACGGACGCAGCATGTTTGGAGGGCCAAGAGGCTTACGTCAAGGCTTATGCCATACTCTCTATCCCCATGCACCAAAGAAACCCACGCAGTAAGTCTAAGGTCACGACGAAGGGAGGTCTAGTCTGCCATATCCTGCAGCATTATTGTGCTCTCTCTCTCTCTCTCTCTCTCTCTCTCTCTCTCTCTCTCTCTCTCTCTCTCTCTCTCTCTCTCTCTCTCTCTCTCTCTCTCTCTCTCTCTCTCTCTCTCTCTCTCTCTCTCTCGTAACTTTAGGAGGAAACTTCAGCCGCTGCATGTCAGGTTCCAAAGGCAATTCCATGACTGTCTCCAGCGCTCAGCCGAGAGTGGGGCATTCCTGCTTCATACCTCGTTACACACACACACACACACACACACACACACACACACACACACACACACACACACACACACACACACACACACACACACACACACACACACACACACACACACACACACACACACACACACACACACACACACACACATACACACACGACAGTAGTATGAAATGCGCGTCTTATATAACAATTTGGTTAAGTTCTCTGGGGGAGGAACATTTAAGGCTAGCTGTGTGTTATTTCTCCTTGTCTTTTGTTGTGGTAGTTTTAATGGTGATGGTGTTTTGGCTGTATTCATTATATTTGTCAGTGATGTAGTTGAGTTGGTGTTCTCTTTATTGTGGTTACTGTTACTGTTACTGTGTTACTGTACATCATTGTTTTAAAGTGTTGTGTTTTGTAATGTTTATTTACTGACTCTGATATTTTTATTCTCATTGGTACCGTTCTTGTTACTTTTGCTTAAACCTTCAGTGATTTAGTTTCCACTGCTGACACTCTTAACACATTATTTATTTATTTTATATTTATACATTTACTTATTTATTTATTTACGTTTCAGAATCCAGGTTTAAAATTATTTACATGCACTAATTATGGACAGGTTCATCTTTTTTTAAAACAATATGTAATTGTGATGTGTGATTTTTTTTTTTTATGTAGCTAAATGCAAATTTTAATGTTTACAAACTATACATTTTACACACACACACACACACACACACACACACACACACACACACACACACACACACACACACACACACACACACACACACACACACACACACACACACACACACACACACACTGGCTGGATGACCAGCATGCGACCGAGGAGGAGAGCTGAATTACGCACACACACACACACATACACACACACACACACACACACACACACACACACACACACACACACACACACACACACACACACACACACACACACACACACACACACACACACACACACACACACACACACACACACACACACACACACACACACACACACACACACACACACCCAAGGATTCATGTAGAAATAAGTAAGTACGACATTCGTCACTGTTTTAATTTTGAATTAGAACATTAAAAGCTTGATGTATGCAGGTTTAGGTTTTATATACTTTGAAAAACACACGTGTCACATCACTTTGCAAAACCTTTTAATAAATGCAAAGTTCATCATGTTTTTTAATCTTAATTAGAACACATAACGTTCACATAGGTATACACACGTAAATATCTAACGTTACAGAGGATAAGAGAACACACATGACACTCATCACTTTATGGAATCCTTTCAGTTCAAAAAAATATTTTGAAATTCCTCATGGATGGACTCAAAAATGTAACGAATCATTGTTGAATAAAGAGTGGCGACAGGTGAACACGCCTCATGCGCGGTGATGAGAGTGAAGAAGGGTGTGAAGGGCGAGGTGATGAGTGACAGGTGTAAGTTTGGTGGTCATTCAACGGTTGTCTTATTTTGTGATGAGAAGGGAAGGGAAGAGCTTGTTGATAAGGATGCGAAGGGGAGAGAAGTAGGGGAGTGAGGAACGTGCAAGAGTATAAGTGTTTGATGGCTGGACAGAAGGGTGGAGGTATTAAGTGTGACGATTATAAGATGTCTAATTACTGCACTAGCGTTATTTTTAGATTAGTTCAGTTAATGTGGCCGATCAGAGAAAGAGAGAGAGAGAGAGAGAGAGAGAGAGAGAGAGAGAGAGAGAAAAATAGGATTATATGTATATACTTATTGTTGTTAGAATTAGTTACGCGTTAAAGGAATACATGTACATGTATATATTTTCATGTATTGAAATGGTAATAACATTTCTATGAAAGTGAAACAAAATACGTAGATTGTGTTCACTGTAGAGGTCAGGGTGGGCGCCGTATTGCCAGCGAGGGATGCAAACAAGCTCTTTGAGACATAATGATATAAAGTCATTCATAGAGAAATGAAAATGCATCTGGTTTTTATGACATTGTGTTATTCTTGTACTTTAAGTGTCCGAAGTCGAGGGAAAGCTACATAAAGAGAGGTTTAAGAATTATTTGAACTTTTGCTGATATGAATGAAGTATTTTCTATGAAATATTTGTTTTTTTATTGTAAGAATATGATGATAATTCTCTTTACTTATTGAAAAGAAGTATTCTGTGTTATTCTTTACTATCAAAATGTCACCTATGTGTGTCCATACTACTGAAATTAAGTATTCCTTGTTTTTTTTTTCTTATTAGTGAAATTGAATAATTTTTCTTTATTATTGGAATGGAATATGCCTTATATTTCCTTAGCGTTGAAATTAATTAATATTACTTTCATAATCATAAAATCAAGTAATCTTTGTATTTCCTTATTATTAACATGAGACTCTTTTTCTGTCCTTTACATTACTGACGAATTACACATAGTCATTTTGTTTGAGGGAGGAATTGCAATATTCATTTTATCAACATGCTGGTCCAGGTGGGGAAAGATAATGCAACACTTTGCACTACTTGCAACATTCAACAACCAAGTTCCCTGCAATAGTATTATCGTTTTGGATCCCATGTCAAACACAAATAGAACACAGTATATGAAACTATCGGTTACATGCAACTGCTGAGCCCTTTGACACCTGTCCTCACTAATAAGCATTGCACGATCTCTCGGTTGCCCCAGAATGCTTGCCCAGCTTCTGACCTTTGTTTTTATGGGCGAGGAATATATGACTCGATTCTTCAAAGCTATTTGATTGATAGTTAAACATGACATTCAACACAACTATTCTTTTATTAGAAGGAATAATCTAGTAGCCATAGATTCCTCAAAGTCAGTTCATCTAATTTCTATACATAACCTTTAACACAACTCAATGTCGTTTTCTTATCTTTTTATTCACGGGCAATAATAATCTGATACTCTTCAACTCGTAAAGTCAGTTCGCCTGATATCTAAACAAAACTAACACACATAAACTGAAAATTAGATTTTTCCCTGATATATTGTTCCATGGAAGTGGAAATACGATAAATATCAAACCCTCTAGTTATGTTCGTCTAATATCTAAGCAAAAGCTTTATGACAATTATCTTCTTTTCTAGAAAAAAAAAAAAAAATATATATATATATATATATATATATATATATATATATATATATATATATATATATATATATATATATATATATATATATATATATATATATATATATATATATATATATATATATATATATATATATATATATATATATATATATATATATATATATATATATATATATATATATATATATATATATATATATATATATATATATATATATATATATATATATATATATATATATATATATATATATATATATATATATATATATATATATATATATATATATATATATATATATATATATATATATATATATATATATATATATATATATATATATATATATATATATATATATATATATATATATATATATATATATATATATATATATATATATATATATATATATATATATATATATATATATATATATATATATATATATATATATATATATATATATATATATATATATATATGTATATATATATATATATATATATATATATATATATATATATATATATATATATATATATATATATATATATATATATATATATATATATATATATATATATATATATATATATATATATATATATATATATATATATATATATATATATATATATATATATATATATATATATATATATATATATATATATATATATATATATATATATATATATATATATATATATATATATATATATATATATATATATATATATATATATATATATGTGTATATATATATATATATATATATATATATATATATATATATATATATATATATATATATATATATATATATATATATATATATATATATATATATATATATATATATATATATATATATATATATATATATATATATATATATATATATATATATATATATATATATATATATATATATATATATATATATATATATATATATATATATATATATATATATATATATATATATATATATATATATATATATATATATATATATATATATATATATATATATATATATATATATATATATATATATATATATATATATATATATATATATATATATATATATATATATATATATATATATATATATATATATATATATTATATTTTTTTTATTTTATTTTTTTTTTTTCTTCCATGAGAAGGAAGGATCTGATGAATTTTTCAATCCCTCCAACTCCGTTTGAATAAGATCTAAACACAGCTTTGAACACATCTAAGTGGCCGTGTTTCTTTCGCTAGAATTCAATTAACACTTTCTCTTCAGTGAATAGTCACAAGACGTTCTTCATCCAGAATCATAATTAGAAATCTTACGAGTCTAGTCTTGCTATTACCGTCCCCTCTAACACTTGTGTTTCTTCTTTATTTAATCTATAAAAGGATATCGCTGCTTTCCTATGCAGTGCAAGGCACTTCCAATGTGTGTGAGTCTGGAAATGAGGTTCCAAAATCAGTATTGTTGTAGCTTTCAAATGTTTTGAATTCTACTCAGAATCATCCGTGATCAAAAGGAATGATCATTTAGTTCAATTTTTTTAGTGTATTTGATATTATATTTACTCAGGAAAATATTCTAATATAATCTAAAGTTGTTAATAAAACTTGTAGGATTAAAGAAGCTGAAATCACACCGTGTCTTATCGGCATGACGAATAACATTTTTTAAACTTTTCTTTGCATTGCTTTTCTAGTACTCATTCATTGCTTAGAGATTTTCTAAAAATATTCACTGAATGCTTTCTGTCAGTAATGAGTTCATGGCGTTGTGTCCACCTTTTTGATGCATCCAATAAGGATTTACACCCCTTTAATTCAATAGCTATGGCCTCTGTAAGACTGATTTACTTTTGTTTTCTTCACGTTTACTTGTGAAGAGATTAGAATATCATATTTTAATTACTTTCCTGTTTCATTTCTCTTCTATATTTATCTATTTTTTCATTTAGCGTCAATTTTTCAAATTTTCTATTATATTCGAAAATTAATAAAAACTCCCTATAAACAAACAAACAATAAGCAACAGTCTACAGCGGCGATGCTTTGCCGTAATATTGGCGGTGTTTCATTGTCGTACACTTGGTTGGCTTGCAAGAGAATACCATGTATTGTTTTAGTTAAATCTCTAAACACGGTGCTGAAACCTTACTTGTGTATGTGTGTGTGTGTGTGTGTGTGTGTGTGTGTGTGTGTGTGTGTGTGTGTGTGTGTGTGTGTGTGTGTGTGTGTGTGTGTGTGCGTGTGTGTGTGTCTGTGGAGGTACAAAGCCAGGCAGATGATGACTACGTGGCTTGCAATAATTATATTTCTAACTCCGTAGCTTTAAAATTTTCCATTGCCCATTCTATGATTGCATTGAAACACATCCTGGATAAAAGTGAGGAAAACGTGAAGCGCAATGTGTACAGTTGGAACAGCATCCCTTTACTTAGAGAATCGGCCACGCTTGCATGGCGTAGGTAGCATCAATAGAAAACTGGAAAGAAAGTCTTGAAATACAGAGACTAGCGAGTGCATCACCAGCGACGATGATTACATCATTCCCGACTCATTAGTATAGAGTTGGATCTTTCTTGTTTTTTCTTCTTGAGCATGTTCATTGCGCTCATGACGTAATGGTATACAAGAGAGAAAGAAGAGAGAAAACACTGAAATACACTGCTTAGCGAGAGTATCAGCAGCTGGGCGGACAAAAAGCCTCCTCGACTGGCAATGCAACACATAAAAACACAAAAAGCTTCACAAAGTTTCGGATTAATCAATGTTTGGAAGAGTTGCAGCGCCGCCTGGCCAAACGTACCTCCCTCCGCGGCGTCCTCGCTTTCATGAGGCTAATTTGCCGATAAAGATGCTTACTTTCTCGCCGACCTGGCATGTAGTACTGCTTCAAACAGCGATGCGTCCCAACGAGCGAGGCAAATCTGGCTCTGTTTAAATTCAAGAGAATTCCTGTGTCGCCAGTAATTCGAGTGCACATCAGACTTTCCTATGAGCCTCACAAGGACTTGAGAGAGAGAGAGAGAGAGAGAGAGAGAGAGAGAGAGAGAGAGAGAGAGAGAGAGAGAGAGAGAGAGAGAGAGAGAGAGAGAGAGAGAGAGAGAAAGAGTGGTGTGATTGTGGTTGTGGTAGAGGTGAAGTAGGGGAAGGCAAGGTGAGGCGAGGTTAATAAAGATAAACATAAAAGAAAACATGAACATTATTCTTACGAGTCCTATTTGTGATAAGGAACACTATCATGTTCGTAAATGAAAAGCAAATAGACAGTATGCAGTAGAGGCAAGCAACGAACAGACAGACAGAACTATCACATGCTTCCTCCTGCCAGGCTCCACACTCCTTTCACCCGATCATTTCCTGCACAAATATTTCAAGCACGTCGTCAGACTCAAGAGGCGCCACATGAGCCTGAGCCTTCCAATCCCCAGCTGCAATCACCATTTTAGTCGCCATCCCCCCCTCCCCCTCTTCGCTACCACCATCACCACCACCACCACTTTCAGGTAGCCTGGCAAATTTTAGAACAAGCCCCAGCACATTTGTCTCACTAGCACTGAATGGCATTATATCATCTGCTTACATTAAATTCAAAATGCCGCATCAATCTTCACTTCCAGCTCACCTCCATGCTCTCCCATCATCTCTCCTACTCTTATTTGCACTAGCATCATCTCTCTCACTCCTATTTGTACTCCTATCAACTCTCACACTGCTATTCACAATCCCTATCCTCTTTCATTCTTATTCGTATTCCTATCAACTTATATTTTCATTCGCACTCCCTCACTTCTCTTACTTCGCACTCCCATCACCTCTCACATTCTTTCTCCATCTTCTTGTTTCTTCTTCCATCTTCCGTCGCTTCCTACTTTATCACTCAAACTTCCTCCATGTCCTACCTTTTTTCTTCCTTCAGTTTCCTCCATCGCCTTTTCTCTTCCCCCTTTTCCATTTCCCAATTTTTTTTGTTTTAAACTTTTTTCTATTTTCCTCTACTTCCAAGTTTCTCTGTATCTTCTTCATATGATAGTATTTATTAATAACATTTCATCGTCTTATCTATCCAACTTTTCACGAGTTTTAGTAAAAGCTATTTGGTAGTTTTTAAGGGAGCTATCCTGATTCTAGTGATGAATTAACAAGGATACTGCAACTTTAATTGTGAAAAGAACCGTTGACCACTTAGGTAATCATCGCTGTGGACTTTAGAAGTATACCATATGAAAGACCACAACGATTACAAAAGGAAAAATGTCATCGTCTTTTTAACAATTAAGTAAGAAACTTTCAAGTTATCGTCACAACAATTTCCTTTCATTCAGACTTTCATTTAGTACTTGTACATGAATCCCACTTAACAACCTTTTTCTCACTTTGAAAGGCTCATGCGACTTAATGTTAAAGACGAGAGAGAGAGAGAGAGAGAGAGAGAGAGAGAGAGAGAGAGAGAGAGAGAGAGAGAGAGAGAGAGAGAGAGAGAGAGAGAGAGAGAGAGAGAGAGAGAGAGAGAGAGAGAGAGAGAGACGTTTTGTTTATTGATATGTTCCTAGAAACAGTTTTCTTTTCCATTTTGTCTTTTGAGGCTATGTTGTGTTGCTAAAAATGTTACTGAACGTGTGAATTGGAATATGCAATGAAGCGCGCCACTCCCCCTCTCTCCCTCCCCATCCCCCATGTCTTCCTCCCATAGTCTTACCCATCTCTCCACTCTCTCTGCCGTATCAACATTTTTATTCTTTCTATACCTCCACATTGAAACGGTGCAATTCTTTAAGGCAAGTTTTCTGACACTCTAGCTTTGTATTGCGTTGATTTCTGTTTATTTTTTCTTTTCAATCTCCCAACTTTAGTTTATATGATATTGTTTTTCTTTAAGATCTTGTGATGGTTGTTTCTTGTACCTATGATCCTTTTCTTATTTACTTATTCAGAAATGTTACTCAGAAAAGGTTGTCGTGGAAATGAGTAGTGCAAATGGAGCTTTGGCTGAGACAAATTATTGTTGGGAAACTTAGTGGGTGAATAAGATATGCTATTGCTGATGCTGGAATTGAAGTGTTCATGGAAAATAAAAGATAATGGTGTAATTGAAGTATTTTCTAGTAAACCATAACGAAGCAACACTTCCTCTGCTCAGCTTCAGCACAAGTCGGGACAGTGGTGGTGACTAGAGGTGCCGCATTGCCTCAACTGGGAGAGCAGAAGCGGTGTGCTTCGTGCAATGAGGTGTTAGGTTGCCTTCAAAGTGGCATTATTACATTTCTGTTCCTGCTGCCTCTGCTACTACTGATGCTGGTTATGTATAAAGGCTCCTGTGTTGTTATTTCTGCTGTTTTTGCTATGGTTGATACTACTATTATTACTACTGTTACTGCTGTCTACTATTACTACTACTACTACTACTACTACTAATAATACTGCTACTATTACGGCTATTATTACTACTAGTACTACTACTACTACTACTACTACTACTACTATTACTACTACTACTACTACTAATAATAATAATAATAATGCTGCTACCACCACCACCACCACCACTGCCACCACTACCACCACCACCACCACCACTGCCACCACCACCACCACCACCTGCACCACCACCACTGCTGCACCACCACCACCACCACCACCACCACCACCACTGCTGCTGCTGCCACCACCACTGCTGCTGCTGCTGCTGGTGCTGCTGCTGCTTGCTGCTGCACCACCACCACCACTGCTGCTGCTGCTGCTGCTGCTGCTGGCACTGCTGCTGCTGCTGCTGCTGCTGCTGCTGCTGCTGCTGCTGCTGCTGCTGCTGCTGCTGCTGCTGCTGCTGCTGCTACTGCTACTATTGCTGCTACTGCTGCTACTGCTGCTACTACTGCTACTACTACTACTATTACTACTACTACTACTACTGCTGCTGCTGCTGGTGTTGCTCCTTCTGCTGTTGTTAATGATGTTGCTATTGTTGTTGCTACTCCTCGTCTTGTTCCCATTATTCACTATTATCATCCTCATTATTATTATTATTATTATTGTTATTATTATTATTATTATTATTATTATTATTATTATTATTATTATTATTATTATTATTATTATTATTATTATTATTATTATTATCATTATTATTATTATTATCATTATCATTATTATTATTATTATTATTATTATTATTATTATTATTATTATTATTATTATTAACATTATTATTATTATTTTTGTTACTATTTTTATTATCATTATTATAATTGTTATGATCATTACTAGCTCTGCTGCTACTGCTGCTGCTGCTGCTAATCTTATCCCTATTCATTCTAGCTGGAATTTTTGCAGATGATTTTCTTTTTCTGTGTCTATATTCATTTAAATGAAAGCTAACAGAAAAAGAAAAACTCGTTTGCATGCTTGACGTATGTAGAATCATCTACATTTATAATCCACGTAGAAAGGAATCTCATGTCTTACTGTGTAGTGCGCGTGAAAATCCAACTGCTCGAGGCTCAGGAAGCGTTTCAAATGTACCTGGAAACGACTAGAAATCTGAATAAAGAGACGCGAGTTGTCGCTTACTATTTGTGTCGCTGCTCTGCTCGTATTATGCAGCGAGTAATGCGACTGGGGTGCAAAGAATCACAGCAACTTTTCTTTGATTCATCCTGTGTTCTCCTAAGTCTTCTGAGGCTGTAAGTCACAGTGTTCTACTGCTACAGAAAAGGAAAGAAAGGGAGAGTGCCATTGCTTACTCTCTTGTCTGTGTTTTGTTTTATATTTTTCACTTTATTTTTTTCTTTTCATTGCAATTATTTTATCGTGCTCATAGATGTCTGCCACTATTTCTTACCTTAGTAAATTGTTTTTTATATTGGTGTTAAAAATAAGGAAAGACCATACAGTTATGTATCTTCCTGTCTGTTTCCTTAAGTATTTAAATTTTTTCCTACTCATGGAAGATTTGGTATCCTCAGTTTATAGATATTCGCATTAGTAAAACTATTGTGACTTTACTCTCTGCCATTAGGGACGAGAAATGGACTGTGGATTTACGTAATCTATTGCCTTTGGCCGTTGGTATCTTAACATTTCCTCCTTAAGTAAGACTTGGCTTTTCTATTTTATGGACGTTTACTTTTCTCTTTCTTTATTAACATGTTTCTTTCTTATCAATGTAGGACTGTCTCTGTACTTAATGTTTGATGTTCCGATTCACATGAATAATTCTCTTCTGATTGTAGGCTCAGGGCGGAACACGTCAGCAGCGACATTTTGCTCTTTCCTGCCGTGCTGAGGAAGCTGGAAAGCTGGGGTGTTTGTCTTCTGTCATTGTCATGTTTGTGTGGTTCTTATTCCACGCCTTTCACAAGAGAAAGAACTTTTATGTTTAAGGGAAGTGCTTGTTTGGTACAGAAATCAACTAAAATATTACTGCCGTGTCTTCCTTGTTTAATCTTTTGTAGCTTTCCTCTAAAAAGATGCAGCTCCGAATGTTTTAGATATTTAAGATTATTAAAAGAAAAAAGAGAAAACTATTATCTAATATCAATTACCGAGCATGACTGCATCATATTTCACTCGATTATATATTTGTCAGCAAGGCGAAAAATATTAGTGATGAAATATCTTGTTCTCTTGTGGTGGTTTGTTAAATGTAGATTCATTTGCACCTTGCAACTGAATAATGTAAAGACACATAATACTGATATTAAAATACTTCAGCATGAATTATATGATTATTTGTTAAGATCAATAGATGTCATTGTCATTGAAATGTTTCATCCGCAGTTATGATTGTTACGACCAGTAGATGTCATTGTCATTAAAATATTTCATCCTGTTAAGCGCTTTTGGTTGTACGAAGCTTAACTTTGTTTGATTAGCAGGCCAACTGTAGATTCGGTAGGCCCACATAAAGTTTTAAGTTTATTGTTTTTATTTATTGTCCAGCCGAGCGGTTTCACTGGTAGTTTTAGTGTTTCTTAACAACCCAGGTGTACAAGGAAAGCTCAGTATATAAAAGTTAGTATATTATGTACAAATTTACAAGTGCTGTCCACACGCCACGTACAAGTACATACTGAAACGTGTTTTAAACTCGGGAAATGTTTGTTATGTCACTGAGTTCACAGAGCCACTAAGTTCCCGCAGCACACAGGTTAGACGATCACACACTTGACGCACCCCGCACTTCCCAGTCGCCGGTTATCTTCTTTCTGCCGCGGTCGCCGGCGCCCACCGCGCCCAGCCTCCAAGATGCTGACACAAGGGCGTCGGTCATGTGACGGGGGAAATGTCCACTAGGTGTATTGTGTCGTGCATTACCTTTATTTCTCACTAGTAGTGATACCTATATAAAATGCATCCTACCTATAGTGATTACATTAATTGGTTTAGTTATCTGAGTCAATCATGAGTGCAACAAGGTACTAGTTAGTTTTATGAAATAGAGAAGCACTGCAACCCCTGTTTAAAGGAAAAGACGAGGTCAGCATTTATACATGTTGCACCACATTACGAAAGATTGCATCAGATTCCTATATACTTATGTACAATGGGTCCTACCTATCCTATGGCGGTTACAATCCGCCTGTTATGAGTCATGACATTATAATTGCATGGAAACAGAAACTTCTTTCACTTTGAACTCAATACAACTTTTTGTGTTTATTTATTCATGCTGTTCTTCACACGACTCTTTCATCCTCTCTGGAGATCGTCCGATTGTGATCTGGAAGACACTGCATACTTTTCTTTCACTTTACTGTGAACTGAAGGAGTGAAGTAGTATTCCTTTGATCTAATCAGGGAAAGACTCTCAGAAAGTCACATTAGGAAAACAAGACACAAACACACAAATAAGAATGTCTTGTCATAGTAGTAGTAGTAGTAGTAGTAGTAGTAGTAGTAGTAGCAGCAATGTAGTGGTGAATAGTAGTAGTTGTAGTAATAAAAAGTGGTAGTAATGGTGGTAGTTGTAGTAGTCGTATGATTCAGTAGTAGTAGTGATAGTGGGAGTTGTAGTTTTTTTTTTTATACCATGTGGGCATTTTCACGGGAATTTCTGGGCTAAAGGGGATACTTTTTGGGGTACCTTCTATCTCAAAGCCCACCCGCTAGGAAACCGTTGCCCCGAGTGAGGAAGCCCAACCTACACTCGGACCGTGGACAGGATTCGAACCCTTGCGTTTGGAGACCCCTCGAGCCCCGAAGCGCGCATGGTTCCACTGTACCACAGCTGATGATCCACATGATACAACTTACTTATATTACTATCATACCTACATTTTCACTATACACCCAAACCTTATGGATATATCTTACAATTTGATACTATATCTGACAGATGGCACCAAATGAACCTAGCAGAGGAGGGATGGTCAGTTCACCATGTGTATATTTTCAATTTAGAGTTTGTTCTCCTACCTAGCAGCGGGTCACAACTTCCGACTTACGCCAGGTACCTCCGTTATCACTGCTTAAGTGATCAAGGGCTACTACATTCTATAGAAATCCGCCCAGCATCTTCTGCCATAATATGGGAATCGAACCCGGACCCTTCGGATTGAATCAGGCGCTTTAATCAATGCGCTACCAGACTCTGTGTGTGTGTGTGTGTGTGTGTGTGTGTGTGTGTGTGTGTGTGTGTGTGTGTGTGTGTGTGTGTGTGTGTGTGTGTGTGTGTGCGAGAACAGGCTGGCTATTCTTTCCAAGCTCATTATTCATACTAGTCAGGTATCAGCACGCAGGCTTCTTTGTCCTGCAGCAGGTGCCTGCTTCTCTTTCCCTCACTCTCCTCTAAACGACTTGGGAAGCGGACGGGAATGATCAATTTATTGACACATACCAATCAGAATAGGTGGTGCTTGCGGCATGCGTACATGACGCAGCCACTCTCAGTTTGGCCTCAATCGGCCTCCGCGCTGGCTGGGAGGTGGATTGGAAGTAACCTGTATTGCTCTCATGGTTTAGTCGTCTCCATTTAAGCACCTCATGTGGTGTCTCCAGTGTGGACTTGCTGTCTTTCAACTGAGCGTTGTTCACTCAGCCTCATGGAGTTGCTGTATTGTTTTCACTCGGAAGCGCATCCTCACGTTGGTCAAATAATACATTGAATATATCTTTTCTACTTAACAGGCTTTTACATGCAGCGGACCATCGGAACTCTGACTCCATTCATCACCCAAACTTTTATTGATACAACCAGCTCTTGGTCTGCCGGCTCTTTTGTACGTAGCCTTCAAGCCACCTCATGGGTGGTGGGTCCATCCATCCTTCTTATATCGCAATAGGCTAGAATTACACATTTTGAGGCCACTTGGATACCAGACTCTGGCATCTGATGCGTATGTCCATTCATTGTTAACATACAGACAACTGACAGAGAGCAGCGGCAATTGGACTTTGCATGTCTTAGAGATCTTACTATAAGAAAAAAATAATAGTAACAGGTTCTATATAGCTACATTTTGCTTTCTAACAAAATCTTCAGTGGCAAGAAGTACAATCAGTAGAGCGTCTACGCGTCTTCGTTGGTGTTGCTTCATGTAGGAGGTGACATTAATTACCATGATTGTCATTATTAACACGTTTATTGTCATTTTGCAGATTTATTTTTTTTATATGTAGTGGGTACTTATTTAACCTCATTGATCACGAGACTAACATTGTTCTGCCGCTATAAACTGCATTTGCTGGCGGTGTTGCTGGTAATGCTTTTATCATTGTTATTTCAGAGATACTAAACAGTAAATCACCTTGGACGTAATGACCTTTATCTGCACTATTAAATTCGATAATCATTAGATTTACTTTTGGTGTCAGCTGAATTGCATAATAATGATAATGAAATTCACGATTGAGGATATTGATGCAACGTGAGGGCAGCGCGATTCCCCTCACGAGTGCTGCGCGAGATAGCGAGTGTGGTGCATGATAACACCACGTTGACCAATTGTAACTTTTTTCCCATTACCAAATGACGGAGCTGAGGAGAACATGAATTTCGAACATTCAATTCACAATATTTTTTTGTAAGTGTATGAGTTGTGGGCAAGAGATATGGTGTGTCCCTCTATATTGCACAGTGTTTGGAGAATGTCATGTGTTGCTTGTGTTTGTTTCCTTACGTAGCAGTGATGTACTCGTTTGATTGTTATGTAAAGTATTCATCAACGGGAAAGGGAGACATTGGCTAGAAGATGAGTAGGATTTATCTCTTGACTTGTAACTTTGTGAAGGAAAATTATTGAAGCTTTGTCCCAGTTTCCTTTCCTTGTCGATTAAGATTCTAGTTCTTCCTTTTTATTGTTTATGTTGCTTCCATTCCTTGCAACTCTTCCACATATAATTCTCTCCATCATACATTACGCTTTCCTTTTTTTCTATTTTCTTCCTGCCCTTTTCCCTTCCTTCAAGACTGTTTTCCAAAGATGTCCCATTTTTCTTATTGCAAATGACGAAGACTTTTTCTTTTAACTTTCATTTCTTTTTCATACAAACAACATCTATATACACTTCACTCATGCCCTTCATCTCACTTCCTCATTTTTCACATGTGCTGTAAGTGATATTCCCGTTGCTTTCTTTAACATTCCCCTCTCTGCTCCATCTAGCATCCATTTTTCTGACTGTGCTGAGGCTTCATCGGTGAGACTCTTGAGTGATGAGTGTGGACCTTTTTGACAGTCAGATGCTTTTTTGTCTACTATGCAGGTTCATATGTTTAAATGATAACATTAGTGTTTCTAAACTGATTTTATGTTGTTTATAAGAGTCCTCGAAATAGGAGCCCATGTTTTGATGCAAAGATGGAACTGAAAATAGAAATGAGAGATCTAAGAAATGAAACGTTGAAGGAAAATGAAACTAGAATCTATGACTAACGATGATACAAACCATCACTGATCATCAGCGATCACAAAGAAGGGAAAGAAAATATAGAAGAAAATTGTGGAAGTAAAAATAAGAAAAAAGTAAAAAAAAAAAGTTAAAAATTAACTAATTTCTATGATTACAATGATAAGTATAACATGAATTTCTACAAATCTTGATGGGGAGCTTTCGATAACCGTGAGCGTCAATTACCAATTAATGTTAAAATGAACAAACACTCATCACAGAGAGCGCGAAATTCTTGGAGCATCTGCTAATAATAAGGAAAAACATGGATTGATCTACATAACATCATTGTATTTAGTACTAATTCAACTGTTCTGCTTTTATATTCCGGGAATAATAGCTGTTGCCACATCAAAACACTAACTATAATGCTGCCTGTATGCTTGAAATTAATTGTTATTTGTAACACTTGAAACACATCACATTCGTACCGAGCCCGCGGCCAAAACATCGCCTATTTCTGAATAGTAGAGGACTGACTGGGAGTGAAGTTGTCAATTTGTATGATTAAAACATATTGTGTAAAACACTACGAGCGATCGACAGGAGCAGAACAGAAAGTATTTGTTGAATTTTTATATTTGGCGTCGGGTTATTGCGTAGAGTACATGACCAGCGTACGCTGTGACCGGAGATTAGCGCTACAGCTGGAGGAAAAGATAATTAGTCTGTAGAGAGAGAGGGCGGTAATGATGCTCCTCTACCTTTGCTAGTGGACTTGTTTCTTTTTCTCAGTTTCCTCGGTCATTACAGTCCGCCATTTCAATCAAGTTAATCCCACAGCTCTAGCTCAGCTAACTTTTTTATTGTCTTTGTGTTTATTAGTTTTTGTCTTTACATATCAATTCTGCTCTCTCATAAAATATGTCAAAGCGAGGAGGAGAATCATATTCCTGAATGTAAACGGTATAAGACAAGGCAGACTGAAAATAAGGCTGATGGACTGCATGAGAGAGAGAGAGAGAGAGAGAGAGAGAGAGAGAGAGAGAGAGAGAGAGAGAGAGAGAGAGAGAGAGAGAGAGACCAATGACTATCTGTAGTATTATGAAAAACTAGAGAGGCAGATTTATGAAAAGAAGTGAACAGAAGTGACATGATATAAACTCATTAAAAACAGAATAAAAAGAACAGCACTGTATTTAACTCTTTCATTGCTGAACAGGTTTCTCATAATTACTATAACGTTTTATACAATATCCTTTATATTAGAGTCTCTTCAATAGATATGTATATACATTTCTTTACGTTGCTATGAAAAATAGTTAAAAAGAAATAAGTAAGAGTAAAGATAAAAGATTACTTATTTGAATACAAAGAATTGTGATTCAAAATTCAGATATATAGTCATTATTTCTTTTCATTTATTTGGCTCACCTCAGTCAGTGTTCCCCCTTCAGTAAGTTTTCACTCTCTCCTCTGGCACAATTTACATGATTACACCTCTTGGGAACTTGTTGAACTACCTCACCCTCTATTCATCTGTGTAGATCCCGCTATTAAGTAATCTTGCTGCATCCACCAAGTCACCATCCACTCCTCAGTTCAGTGGCTTGTCCCTCTTTTTAAGTATCTGCGTTCCTTAAACATTTTTTTTTTCGTAAATTTTTGCTGTAGTTTGTTTACCTTTTATTCCTGCTTCCCATCAGTGAATTTGTGATTTTGCTAGATGTCGATTATTTCTCTTCCCTAACATAAGCAAGCTTATTTATACTTTTGTTTATTCATTTGTTTATATATTATTATTATTTTTTTTTTTGGTGTGTGTACAGCTCACAATTTTCTATAATTGCTTAGGGTTTTGCAAGACGGGAAATGATTATCATATGAGATAAATATAATGAGAAAAAAAGAAAAGAAGAATGATAATTTTGGCCTACAGAGGCAGTGAGCTTCAGCTATCTATAGTGTGATATAGCTCTAACTTTATGTTTATATGATATTCATTTTCTGTCAAGTGATTATTGCCTCAGCTTTATTCTTCACATATAATGAACGAGGAGCAATGTAACATTGTATATTTAGAACACAAATAGTTCTTTTTCAACTAATTCAGATCAGTGTATTTTTTTTTTTTATCAGCAATGCAGTTTTGTAACAAATCTTTATTTTTATTACAAGTTACATTTACAGTTAATGACGATTTCATTTTTCATTGAAATCTGAAAACAATATTGCAAAACACACATACAAATACAGATTATCATGGTAACATAAATAAACACTTGTTCTGTTGAGCATTAGCAACGAAATCCTGTTTCATCCTGCCATGTAAAATAACAATAAAACAAACCCCACAATAAAAAGACAACATATAAAGATCATGACATTATCAGTACAACTGCAGGAGAGACATAGCATCATACAATCCCGTGTGTTACTTTGCCATGGAAAAAAAAGATAACTAACACACACACACACACAATTATCAATGCAACTTACTTTGTCGATAAACAGTGAGATAATGATCACAACAAGAACACGATCTCAGTAAAATCTCAAAATTAAAACTTCAGTATTTCACCTCTTCCTTTCATGCCACATAACATCAACATCATCTCATAATGCCACCCCTTCCCTCACACCATTCCCTCCCTCGCAGTGTGTAATGCTGCCACGGATTTAGGAAATGCTCCTAAATTCGCCCTCTTGAGCTTGGGGGCAAAATTCTGTTCAACACTCGAAAATTTTCCACCTGGTAAATCCAACAGTTTCTTGTTTCCTGGGAGAATTCAGAGTTTCACCATTTTGGCCCAGACGGGAGAGTGTTCCTCCTTCACGCCTCCTCTTCTCTTCCCTTTTCTTCCCCTTTCCCTCTTCATCTTGCTTTCTCCTCTATTCCCCTTCCCCGTCAACACTTTCTCCCGTTTCCTTTCTTTTTCTTCCTTTCTCTTCTCTTTCCTTCCTTTGCTTTCCCATCAAAATTCCGTTTTTTCTTCTTTTCCTTTCCCGTCTCTCTTCCTCACCTCGTCCTCCTTTTCCTATTCTTCCTCTGTTTTCTTTCATTTTCTCCTTTCCTGTTTACATTTTCTTCTCGTTCCTTCTTTCCGCCATGTTTCTCTCCTCTTTCCCTTTCCTGTCACTTCTCTTCTCTCTTTTCTTCTCGTAATTGTTTTCTTAGTTTCTTACTTCTCTGTCAGTCTTTGATCCTTTTTACGCCTTCCCTTCCCTTCCCCTCCTTTCCCTTCTCCTCAAACAGTTTCTCTTTTGTTTCCTCTACCTGTCTCTCCTACACTTTCCTTTATTCATCTGCTCGTTTTCTTCCATTCCCATTTCTTCCCTTCCCTTCTTTCATCTTACGTTTTTCTTCTCTTTCCAACGCCATGCTCCTTTCTCTCTTCGTCTGCTTTTCCTCCTACTTCTAGTAGTAAAAGTGAGCGAACAGAGGGAGGCTTATGCTAATGAATTATTCGCTGTAGTCCATTTCTGTTTGGTTAAGTGTGTGTGTGTGTGTGTGTGTGTGTAATTCACTGTTTGATCTGCTGCAGTCTCTGACGAGACAGCCAGACGTTACCCTACGGAACGAGCTCAGAGCTCATTATTTCCGATCTTGGGATAGGTCTGAGACCAGGCACATACCACACACCGGGACAACAAGGTCACAACTCTTCGATTTTTATATCCCGTACCTACTCACTGCTAGGTGAATAGGGGCTACACGTGAAAGGAGACACATCCAAATATCTCCACCCGGCCGGGGAATCGAACCCCGGTCATCTGGCTTATGAAGCCAGCGCTCTAACCACTGAGCTACCGGGCCGTGTGTGTGTGTGTGTGTGTGTGTGTGTGTGTGTGTGTGTGTGTGTATGTTTGTTTGTTTTTTTAGTAGTAAGAATATCAATACATTTTTTTCACTGAAGTATAGGCCATATAAAGACACAAACACACAGAAACACACACACACACACACACACACACACACACACACACACACAGTGGTTAGAGCGCTGGCTTCACAAGCCAGAGGACCGGGGTTCGATTCCCTGGCCGGGTGGAGATATTTGGGTGTGTCTCTTTCACGTGTAGCCCCTGTTCACCTAGCAGTGAGTAGGTACGGGATGTAAATCGAGAAGTTGTGACCTTGATGTCCCGGTGTGTTGTGTGTGCCTGGTCACAGGCCTATCCGAAGATCAGAAATAATGAGCTCTGAGCTCGTTCCGTAGGGTAACGTCTGGCTGTCTCGTCAGAGACTGCAGCAGATCAAACAGTGAAACACGTAAACGTAGAGGTACACACATACATCCCGTTCTAAATCCTTCTCCATGCTTTCTCTCTCCATTATTGACCCTCCTCAGCCCTTCCTTTGCCGCCTCCTCCTTCCCTCGTTCCTTCCCTCACCCCTTCCGCCCACCCAGCAGCATCGTGGGCTGGAGGGCGTGAGGTAATGCGTCCTTCAGCCACCCGCACGAAGGGCAAAACAACCAAAGAGACTCGAAAGAGGGAATATTTTGTTCCTGAGAGAGAGTGAACGATTTATGATTAGAATGAGAGAGAGAGAGAGAGAGAGAGAGAGAGAGAGAGAGAGAGAGAGAGAGAGAGAGAGAGAGAGAGAGAGAGAGAGAGAGAGAGAGAGAGAGAGAGAGAGAGAGAGAGAGAGAGAGAGAGAGAGAGAGAGAGAGAGAGAGAGAGGTATTGGGTTATGTGATATATTTCCTAACCAAACTAGTAAAGAAATATGTGAATAGTATGAGTGAAATGCTCACCTGTTCTCTAAGGAAGGACTGAGTGACAGATTTCACGGTTCACATTACGCCTCCCACATACTGAACACACAAATGCAACTTAAATTATGCACCTCTGTTTAAGAACTCTCCTGAATATATATATATTTTTAATTTCATATCTATTATCTTGTGCGTTTTCTCCTCTCGTTAGTTGTTTTTTTTTTTCAAAGGCTAAGGATATGATTACATTGGTTTTCAGGTGTTATTTTTTTCTTAGTGAATGCGCAAAGTCCTGGCTAAACTGTCCGTGAAAAAATGATAACATTCTTAAAAACTGTAGTAATTTTCATTGGAACATGTTGAGAGGGTTAGGACGAGGTGAAGAGCTGAGATGTTTGAGATTACGATGGCTAATTTTACGTAGTTCTTTTTCAGCCTCTTTGTATCAAGGAGAGATACAAGTGTGTGTGTGTGTGTGTGTGTGTGTGTGTGTGTGTGTGTGTGTGTGTGTGTGTGTGTGTGTGAGTGTGTGTGTGTGTGTGTGTGTGTGTGTGTGTGTGTGTGTGTGTGTGTGTGTGTGTGTGTGTGTGTGTGTGTGTGTGTGTGTGTGTGTGTGTGTGTGTGTGTGTGTGTGTGTGTGTGTGAACCTCCTCAAATAACGTTAAATATTAAAATATCACGTTTTGTTATGAACTGTAATGCGATATTGTTGTTTTACCGAAGAGAGAGAGAGAGAGAGAGAGAGAGAGAAAAAGAAAATTAAAGAAACATCATACAGGACACTTGTACGTGTATCCCCCACCTCCACACACACAACGCGTAATATAGTGATTGGGGCATTCAGCTCACAACTGAGAGGGGCCTGGCTCGAATCTCAGGCGCGTCGAGGGTAATGAGTAACCCTTTTAACTTCTCCACTACCATAACACGTCTTCATATATATTCTGGTTACTATTTAGTGAAATTTTCTTTTTCATTTTCAGAGACTCATGTGGCGATTAAAATAGTGAAAAACCTGGATCATTATTCTTCTGACCTTCATAAACCCTTCCTAATGTCAATAAAATAATGAAATCACTCACAAAACTCATGGTAAAATGCGTCCCAGTATTGAAGGAGTTAATGTGTAGCTCATACTCACCCACCAGTAAATAGGCACGGGATATTGTGTCCTCGCTCTCCAAGTGTGTGGTGTTCGGTGTGGTCTCAGTCCAAGCCAAAGATCAATCAAAACGAGGTCTGAGCTCTTTGCGATGGGGAACAACTGGCAGGGTGACTAGTAGACTACCTTGATGGATATACAGACACGGTGCCTCATAACCTCCTTTTTTTATGAAAGACTGGAAGCTGGCTAAGGGCAACAAAAAATATAACAATAAAGGCCTACTTGATTACCAGTCCCATAAAAGGTTAGTAGAGTTAGCCAAAAGTCTGGGACAAATGTCTTGAAACCTCCATATTAAAAGAAGTCAAGTCGCAGGAAGATGGAAATAGAGAAGCAGGTAGAGAGTGCCAGAGTTTACCAGAGAAAAGTAG
>NC_059291.1:14922938-14962938 GCF_017591435.1 Portunus trituberculatus
ATTGTTTTAGTGAAAAATGAACTGGATTCTTACATAATATAAAAGAAAAACACTCTAGAAGGTCGGCTGGTTTATCATCTGTGTTGACTGTTGAGGTAGTAGTGTTTCTGAACAAAACTGTGCACAAACCTCTTACTTTAGCAGGTGTGCAACAATTCCTACAGCTTGAGGTCACTTGGGCAAGGTGGGTAGGCCGATGCTCTCATACACTCAACGACATGTCTTGTTTTGAAACGTGCTGGAAAGTAATGTGCCTATACCTAAAGGATATTGTATTTTAGAATCAGTGCAACGGAGATTGACAAGAAGGATACAAAAAATTTTCTACGAATCAAGATTGGCACTCTTAAATTTGCAGTCCTTAAAGAGACATTGGTTAAGAAAGGGTAAGACAGATGCATGTAAGTGGTATGGGAACAAGGACGAGTTCTTGGGATCAGTGGCCAGAATGGAACCTGAGATGATGGGTTCAAGCGTGAAGGGTTTAGGTTTAGGAGGGAGATAGAAAGGAGTTGGTTGATGAAAGGAATGGACTCAGCGGATTGTTGGTGGTAGGCTGGTGGGGAGCTTTGGAAGGAGATTGGATGGAGATGTGTATGATAGGTAGAAGCAGATAGGCATGTTTCATACAGGAACTGCCGCGTGTTGGCTTGATGGTGCATTGTAGCTTCCCTCGTTATCTTATGTTCCAATGTAGACTGATTATCTCTCTCTCTCTCTCTCTCTCTCTCTCTCTCTCTCTCTCTCTCTCTCTCTCTCTCTCTCTCTCTCTCTCTCTCTCCAGAAATCTATATATAGTTATGTTGTAATGTGAATTGATTTTTTTTGCACTTTACTTTTTTCATAATAGTTTCCAGTTTCCGGATCTGAAAAGCGATGATATTTTTTTCTTACAACCAAAACCTTCCCGCAAATGTTTCCCTTGATTCTTTACATCTACTATGACACTGGTTCAATTGTCCTTCTCTTCTATAACATCACATTTTTTCCCTTATTTTTTTTTTACCTTTTTCGGCCATTTCTATAATTATCTTTACTGGAGCAAATGTCTCGCCTCTCTTACCTTTCTGAAAAGACCTAGGTTACTTAGGGGAAGGGGAGGAACAGGAGTGGCAGAGGTAGCTAGAGTGAAAGTGAGAATAGTGACCAGAGCTAAGCGGGAGTGCAGGTCACGTGAGTTTGAAACAGTTGGTACTGAGATGGTGCTCTTCTCACGGCATTTTATATTCACGTAAATGGCGCTTCGATTTCTTTGGAAGTGAAACTGAGTGGAGAGAGAGAGAGAGAGAGAGAGAGAGAGAGAGAGAGAGAGAGAGAGAGAGAGAGAGAGAGAGAGAGAGAGAGAGAGAGAATTTCTTGTTCCACTTTGAAATAGAAGACTTCATTAACACTGAATATTCCAACCCTAATTTTTTCAGATGATTTTCTTTCCTTTCCCTCTCTTTCTCTCTCTCTCTCTCTCTCTCTCTCTCTCTCTCTCTCTCTCTCTCTCTCTCTCTCTCTCTGTTTACCATCATTGTGAAAATTCTATATATAAAAATGAACTATTCTGATAGTATTTTCTCTTTTATTAAGGAGAGAGAGAGAGAGAGAGAGAGAGAGAGAGAGAGAGAGAGAGAGAGAGAGAGAGAGAGAGAGAGAGAGGGCATGAGGGTGGAATGATGAGGGGAAAAGGAAAAATGTATATAGAATAAAGAGATGGGCCCCATTTAAACGTGCATAGTGATCTTTCTACCTCGCTTCCTCCTCCTCCTCCTCCTCCTCCTCCTCCTCCTCCTCCTCCTCCTCCTCCTCCTCCTCCTCCTCCTCCTCCTTCTCTTTCTTTTTCATTCCTCTTGCTCCTGTTCCTGTTCCTCTTCCTTTTCCCTGAACCCTCTTGACCGAATAAAGATTAAGTGAAGAAGAGGCGAGGTGATTTGTCTCATTCACTCCCAGTTAAGGAAGAAAGCGGCCTGTAATCTTCTGTTTCTGAGAGGCAGCGCTGCCACTTCCCCAACCAGTAATGGTGGTGAGAGATGAGTGGGCTGGCAGCGCGTATGTTGTGGTATCGTATCTTCTTTTTTGCGGGAGTTGTTGTGTTTGTTCTGTGGCGTGTTTGTCTTTTTTGCTGCGTGGATGAATATGTAAGTGGACGGATTTATTGATTTGTTGACTGGTTAGGTTAGGTTACTTATTAAATAGATTGACATATAGATAAATGGGTGTATGAATAGCTAGGTTGATTGACATATTGACTGACGCTGTTTGATCTTATTTTTTTAGATATAAATAGATGTAATCTGATAAATATAAAGGCATTGTTTGAGGTATTTAACTGTTTCATTGTTAATTAATAAATCGCTCAGTAAGTTAATGTGTTTAATTGATATTTTTCGGTAGATAGGAAGATTGATAAATAAGCAATACATGCATAGCTATATAGACACAGGAAGAATGATACATAAGCAATCCATGCATAGATGCATAGACGGACTAACATATGTATAGAGAAAAGGGTAAACAATTAGGTAATTTTATATATGGACCCTTATGTAATGGTATAGAAAGGGCGCATCTTCAAAGTAGTATCACTTAATGTACAGTACCTCCTAATACTGTCTTTAAAACGTGGTGCAAATTGTGGCATAATGAACGATATTATTCCTGCTGCCTGCAAGGTCGCTCTACTGGTGATGATCTGGTATTCCTTACTGAGTCTTGGTTATCCTCTTTTAGATATTACACTGAAACTTTTTTTGTTGCGTTAGACATATCAAAAGTTTTTGATAGAGTCTGGCACAAAACTTTCACATCAAAACGTTCTTACTACGATTACTATCCTTCCCTCTGCAACTTTATCTCAAGTTTCCTTTCCGACCGTTCTATTACAGCCGTGGTAGACGGCCACTGTTTTTCTAAATCTATTAACAGTGGTGTTCCTTAGGATTCTGTCCTGTCACACACTCTCTTTCTATAACTCATTAATGATCTTAACCAAATGTCTTGCCCTATCAACTCCCACGCTGATTTACATCTCTCCACATCCTTTCAGAGACGACCAACCCTTCAGGAAGTCATCAGATCACGCCACAGAACGCCTGACTTCTAATCTTTCAAGGATATCTGTTTGGGTCAGAAAAAAAACTTAGTTTTCAATATCTCAAAAACTCAATTCCTCCATCTGTTAACTCGGCACAACCTTACAGAGAACTATTCCTTCTTCTTCAATGGCACTCAACTCTTTCCCTCTTCCACACTGAATATCCTCGGTCTGTCCTTTACTCATAATCTTAACTGGAAACTTCACATCTCATCTCTTGCTAAAACAACTTCTATGAAGTTAGGCGTTCTGCGGCGTCTCTGCCAGTTTTTCTCGCCCCTCCAACTGCTAACTTTGTTCTTGTATGGAGTACTCTTCGTATGTTTGGGGGGGTTTCACTCACACTGTTTTATTAGATAGAGTGGAATCACATGGCTTTCTTCTTCCTCTCACCTCTATTATGTCCAACTCTTTAATACAAAAGTTAACCAATATCCTCAATCATTCGTACCTTTCTCTGGTAACCTCTGGAACTCCCTGCTTGCCTCTGTATTTCCATCCTCCTGCGACTTGACTTCCTTTAAGAGGGTGGTGTCAATACATTTGTCCCTGAATTTTGGATAACTCACTTGACTTTTAAGGGAACTGTCAACCCAGTGGGCCTTTTTTCCATATTTTGTTGCCCTTGGCCAGTTATCCCTCCTGCATAGAATAAGATAAAAGTGTGGCGTTGGTAAGGTTGGTATACATGGGTTAAGATAATGCTGATATGCCAACCTAATATACAGCAGTTATCCATAATATGCTTAGCTGCCAATTCTATCCACTGTAACCGTTAAAACGTGTCAAATTGTACTGTCCGTCATGTTAGAATGTAGCCCTTTTTTTAAAGGTACTTTTGGTAGTTAATGTACAGCATTGTGAGATTATGACCATGGCAGTAAAATCATCGTAATTAATCCTGTTCCTTAGCTAATCTTGATGCAAGCACTCTTTGTCCCAAATCATCATTACTTTCATTGCGGTATTCAGTAATTAGCAACATTAGGAACACTACGAATGTATAGAATCATCTGAAAAAAGAAAAATTATATATATATATATATATATATATATATATATATATATATATATATATATATATATATATATATATATATATATATATATATATATATATATATATATATATATATATATATATATATATATATATATATATATATATATATATATATATATATATATATATATATATATATATATATATATATATATATATATATATATATATATATATAATATATATAGTAAATGACAGTAATGATAACGTAAAACTTACCATTAAAGCAAAGTTTTTTTCCTATTTCTAATTTGTGTAATGTTTGTTAATGATGACAGAATTGTCTGTGTAATTTGTGGTAAAGAAAATATGATATCAGTGAAAGAATGAATTAATGAGTGTAGTGGGAATGTACACGGTTGTTATATGCTGCTCTGGTTAGAATGAAATGTAGTAATTATGATATTGACATATAGATTAAAAAGTGTTAATTCTAAAATTCACAGCTCACAAAGTTCTGCAGTGTTGACTTTAGAAATGACGTCAATGGTATTAACAAAGAAATATCTACTTCTCTAAAATATGAAATTATTATAATTTGAAGGCGGAAGAAAATTTTTATTATTTTATTTTTCATCAAAGATATCCTGTAGTGTGGAGTGGACGCTGACAATGATGATTGGGTGTTTCATTCGAAAACCATTTCTATTCGTCACATCTTTTAGACAAAGATAAAAATTGAGTTGCTTTTCTAGTTTGTTTCCTTTTGTCTGTTATATACAATTATTCTCCTATAATAATTTTGGAAGAGAAAAAAACTGTTAGTGTTTTTACTCTTCTTCACTACCTATTTCTCTTTGTTTCCCAAAGAAGCCAATTAGTTTTTAATTATAATCTTGTATTAAGAGAAAATACTGTTTCCAGTCATTTTCTATTATTCTTTGTTTATCCTCTCATATATGATAAAAAATAAAACTCTTTCGAAAACAATTATTTTTCCATCACAATTTTACACACAGAGAAATATTTTCTTTTTACTTTTCTTACTTTCTCTCTTTCTTTGGTTGTCAAGTAATATTGTAAAGACTGTGAGGCGGCGGCGGCTGAGCGTCCCTCGCCTCCACTCCGCGGCGATAGGATCCCGGCGCGGCGTGAAATATGTACCGCGAGGGGAAAAACGCCCCCTATAATTCTTGGGGCGAGATAACCTCCCTAATGGCATGATGGAGTGGCCACTAGGGACCCACCTGGGATGTGTGTGTGTGTGTGTGTGTGTGTGTGTGTGTGTAATTCACCATGGTCGTCTGCTGGTCTCCCAGCCAGCCGGAGAGAACTCAGAGATCATAGACCGATCTTCGGGTAGGACTGAGACCACAACACACTCCACACACAGGGACAGCGAGGCCACAACCTGTCCAGTTACATTCCATACACCTATTTACTGCTAGGTGAACAGTAGCCACACATTATTAAGAGGCTTGCCCATTTCCCTCGCCGCATCCCGGGTCTCGAACCCGGGATGCGGTTGTAAGCCGAGCGTGCTATCCTCATACACTACGCGGTATGTATTGTGTGTGTGTGTGTGTGTGTGTGTGTGTGTGTGTGTGTGTAATTCACTGTTTGATCTGCTGCAGTCTCTGACGAGACAGCCAGACGTTACCCTATGGAACGAGCTCAGAGCTCATTGTTTCCGATCTTCGGATAGGCCTGAGACCAGGCACACACCACACACCGGGACAACAAGGTCACAACTCCTCGATTTACATCCCGTACCTACTCACTGCTAGGTGAACAGGGGCTACACGTGAAAGGAGACACACCCGGCCGGGGAATCGAACCCCGGTCATCTGGCTTGTAAAGCCAGCGCTCTAACCACTGAGCTACCGGGCCGTGTGTGTGTGTGTGTGTGTGTGTGTGTGTGTGTGTGTGTGTAATTCGTCACGGTCGTCTGCTGGTCACCCAGCCAGTCATCTCCATTACGGAGCGAGCTCAGAGCTCATAGACCGATCTTCGGTTAGAACTGAGATCACAACACACTCCACACACCGGGAAAGCGAGGCCACAACCCCTCGAGTTACATCCCGTACCTATTTACTGCTAGGTGAACAGGGGCTACACATTAAGAGGCTTGCCCATTTGCCTCACCGCTCCCGTGTGTGTGTGTGTGTGTGTGTGTGTGTGTGTGTGTGTGTGTGTGTGTGCGTGTAATTCACCTCGGTCTTCTGCTGGTAACCCAGCCAGTCTTCCCCGTTACGGAGCGAGATCAGAGCTCATAGACCGATCTTTGGGTAGGACTGAGACAACAACACACTCCACACACCGGGAAAGCGAGGCAACAAGCCCTCGAGTTACATCCCGTACCTATTTACTGCTAGGTGAACAGGGGCCACACATTAAGAGGCTTGCCCATTTTCCTCGCCGCGCCGGGATTCGAACCCGGCCTCTCGATTGTGAGTCGAGCGTGCTAACCATTACACTACGCGGTGTGTGTGTGTGTGTGTGTGTGTGTGTGTGTGTGTGTGTGTGTGTGTGTGTGTGTGTGTGTGTCGTAATGAGAGAGAGAGAGAGAGAGAGAGAGAGAGAGAGAGAGAGAGAGAGAGAGAGAGAGAGTCTTTCTATTTTCATATCTTGACTATTTCTAGTGTTTTACTGGTAGTAGTTTATTGACAGACAGATATCCCTGTTACACGAGTTCTTTCACACCCCACCTCTCTCTCTCTCTCTCTCTCTCTCTCTCTCTCTCTCTCTCTCTCTCTCTCTCTCTCATTGTGTCAAAGAGCGTAAAAAAATACAAGGTAGCCTACTTTTTGGAAACTCGTATATAAGATTTTTATATTAAAGGATGAAATTGGAGAAAGAGATTATACTGAAGTACGTCTAGTGTTGGTGTATCCTTAAGGGAGAAAATATTGTAGTAATAGCGATATGTATCCACTGTGCTCTTCTCTATCTCCGTAAAAGGAAAGAAACAAGAAATTTACTATCCCCATTCTTTTACTGGAATTGTTTGTTAATATTCAGAGTTCTATTAGATATTGTTTGCCTTGATGCACAGAAAAAAATATAAAAAGTTAATTTTCAAATATGTCGTACGAAAATGAACGTCTGAAAACTTGTGAGAGAAAAATTAGAAAAGGTGAAACAAGAAATAAGTAGTATTTTTCTCTGAAATGAAATAATTTGGGTCTTTTAGCGTAATGATATATGACTGACAACACTGGGAAATGTAATGTTGAAATGGTGAAAGAAGTAGATAAAGAAGAGGTTGATGTTGCATTACCTGCGTTACGTTTTTTGTCTTTTTCATTGAAGAAAGTGTAAAAATATGTGATTGTAGAAATAAACAAATATAAATAAGTTATGGAAAGAAATGTGTATAGTAGTGAATAGACAAAAGAAAAAACGAAAAAAGGTTAATTTTGTACTTGTACTAGAAAAAGAAATAAAATTTACGTTTTACTATAAAACAATAAATGTCTAGAAATAAAAGATAAGGTAAAATTATCTTTAGGATTGGAATAGTTAAAGGTATCAGCATTGTATCTTCAGCAAGGACGCTCTTAATGATTGTTAGTGTGATTGGTTCTCCTAATTGCTGATGTTTTCCCAGGTAACAACAGAGGTTGGCTGAGAATCTTTCAGGAGAGTGTTGAGAAGTATAGCTGTTTAGTATCTATGTTGTCTGTATTTCATGTTTTTTCTCTTGTTACTTTAGTGAGAGAAATATATATATATATATATATATATATATATATATATATATATATATATATATATATATATATATATATATATATATATATATATATATATATATATATATATATATATATATATATATATATATATATGTGTGTGTGTGTGTGTGTGTGTGTGTGTGTGTGTGTGTGTGTGTGTGTGTGTGTGTGTGTGTGTGTGTGTGTGTGTGTGTGTGTGTGTGTGTGTGTGTGTGTGTGTGTGTGTGTATGCATGTGCATGCGTGTGTTTGCGCGCTTATGCATCAGGTGACCCTTAGTAATAGTAGTAGTCGTAGTAGATATAGGTTGCACAGCTACTCTTGAAGTATCGAGATGTTTTTCCCCCTTTTGCTGATCATCCTGCTTAAATTGCTCTCCTCCTCTTCCTCCTCCTCCTCCTCTTCCTCCTCCTCCTCCTCCTCCTCCTCCTCCTCCTCCTCCTCCTTTTCCTCCTTCTCTTGTTGTTCCTCTTTCTCCTCCTCTTCCTCCTTGTGCTCCTTCTCCTCTTCCTCCTCCTCCTCCTCCTCCTCCTCCTCCTCCTCCTCCTCCTCCTCCTCCTCCTCCTCCTCTTCCTCCTCCTGCTCTCCTTGTTGCTCATTCTACTTAAATTGCCCTCTTCCTCCATTTCATCTTCGTTTTTTTTTCCGGGAAAGTTCTTGAGGCAGAGATAAAAATATGAACCGGCCAGACGGACTTCCTCTCTCCTTTCCTCTCCTCTCTTCTCTCCGCAGACCGTCTCGAGTTTAGCAATAACACTGAAATCTAAGCTGTATTGTGTTTGGCTTTTATGAACGTGTCTTGAGGGTAAAGAAAATAGTGTTTTTGGAAGACCTTCTATCCCATCCCCCTCTTTCGACGACTCCGCCCAACAGTGAAATCTGATTCTACTCGCAGGAAGCGCCATTGCTGATGCTCGGAGGGCACGGGAGAAGCTGCTGGAGGAGATAGGGGAGAAATAAAAGGGGGAGTGGAGGAGAAGGACTAGTAGGAGGAGGAGGAGGAGCAGCAGAAGGAGTGGTATATAACATTTCAGTCTTCTTCCGCTCTCTCCAATCCTCCTCTTTACTTTTCCTTGACTTTAGAGATTGACCACTTTCATTCCTCTCCCCTCTCTCTCTCTCTCTCTCTCTCTCTCTCTCTCTCTCTGGACCTTCCCTTTTCCGTATTTCTTTCTTATTTGCTCATTTTCTTTTCCTCTTCTTCCTCCTTCTCCTCCTTTTCTCCTCCTCGTCCTCCTCGTCCTCCTTCTCTTCCTCGTCCTCGTCTTCCTCGTCCTCCTCCTCCTCCTCCTCCTCCTCCTCCTCCTCCTCCTCCTCCTCCTCCTCCTCCTCCTTTTCTTCTTTCTCTTGCTCCTTCTCTCCATCTTCCTCTATCTCCCCCAAAATACCACTGTGAAAAGAAACACAATAAAAAAAGTTATTTCGTTTTATCCATCACATAATAATGGACGGCAAATCTTCTCCTTTACCTTCTCCTTTTCCTCTTTTTCTTCTTCCTACTCACCCTTTCCTCATTCTCCTTCTCCTTCTCGTTCTCTCCTTCTTTCTCTTTATTCTGGTGTTTCAACTCTCACTCGTTCTGTCCATCTTTCTTCCAACGCCTCCCCTCTTCTCCTCTCTCATCTCTCCTCCTCTTCTGCCTCTCCACGGTAAATTGAAGCATTTCCTGATGGACAAAATGTGATTGGTCGACGTGAAGAGATAGTGTGTGTAAGATTATGTATATTTTCACACATACACACATACACACACACACACACACACACACACACACACACACACACACACACACACACACACACACACACACACACACATATAATTCTTTTCAATATCTTTTGTTGTGGATAAGAGAAATAAATGTGTGAAAAAAAATAGGAGGAGGAGGAGACGGAAGAGGAAAAAGAAGGATTAAAGGCAACAAAAGAGAAGAGATACAAGAAACAGGAAAGTAGGAATTCATCTATTTATTCATCCTTGTGATTTGACTGTGGAATCGAAAGTTGTTAGTTTTTTTTCAATTTTTTCATGTTTTTTTTTCTTGAGGCTCTCTTCATAAGAACTATTATTATGTCTAGTTTGTTCTGTTACTGCTGTTTGGTAGTTTTACAGCATCTTTCTTATAGTTTTCCAGTTGTTAGTGATGTGTTAGTGGTGGTGGTGATTGTAATAACAGCTATATCAGCAGTAACAGCAGCTACAATAATAGCGACAGCAGTAACGGCAGTGGCAGCATTAGTAGAAGTAGTAGTAGTATTAGAAGCAGTTGTCTTTGTCGTCATCGTCTTTATCGTTATTGTCGTCGTCATCATTGTTGTTGCCGTCATTGGTGGTGGTTGTTGTTCGTGATGGTGATGTTGTTGGTGGTGGTGGTAATGGTGGTTGTGATGTTGTTGTTGTTGTTGTTGTTGTCTTAGTAGTACTCGTAGTAGTAGTAGTACTAGTAGTAAAAATAGTTATTATTGTAACAGCATTACCAACAGTAGGTAGTAGTAGTAGTAGTAGTAGTAGTAGTAATAGTAGTAGTAGTAGTAGTAGTAGTAGTAGTAGTAGTAGTAGTAGTAGATGTAGTAGTTTCAGTAACTGTAGTAACAGCAGTAGCAGTAGTAAAAACAAAACTAGAATAACTCTTAGATATGTGCTTATTAAAAGAAATGGAGAATATATGGTTACATTCTTCCATTTGCTCCTTATCAGAAAATGTCCACCAAATAGTGGAGGGTGAGGAGTTATCCTTACAATCAAGTGCACATAGAAAGGGAAAGACGAAATTATGTATCTTTTTCTTCTCTCAATACTCTTCTCTGTTGTGCTCTTATAGTTTCCAGTTTCTCTCCTTTTTCTTCGTTGCAGATAGAGAGAGAGAGAGAGAGAGAGAGAGAGAGAGAGAGAGAGAGAGAGAGAGAGAGAGAGAGAGAGAGAGAGAGAGAGAGAGAGAGAGAGAGAGAGAGAGAGAGAGAGAGAGAGAGAGAGAGAGATTGCTAAAGAAGATTTTTATGCAAATTTAAGCAATGTTATATAACCATTCACTATTTTGCGATTGTTTCACGGAGTTTTGAATAGTTTCTATAAATTTTGCATTCTTTTTCCATTATTTGATATTATTTTTCAAGTATTCATCATTTGTAGATCATTTAACATTATCTGACGCTATATTACATTGTTTCTTCTTCCTACAGTCTACTATTATACTATTAGAGGACGAGAGATGCTTCCTCTTACCCGCAGAATTCATAACAGAGACTCATAACAATTGACAGTGTATAGCAATAAGAATTATATGTCTTCCTCGTTTATGAGCAGCATGATGGAATAATTTCCCATCTTTTCTCTTTCCAGCCGTTTGATGACAAAGCTGTTGCTAGAAATATTGATACAAGTACAGTTTTTTCATATAGTTAGTTGAACGTTGTCGTTATGCATTTTTTGTTCCTGATTATATATTGTTTCAGTCTTTATGCTCTCTCTCTCTCTCTCTCTCTCTCTCTCTCTCTCTCTCTCTCTCTCTCTCTCTCTCTCTTTCTCTCTCTCTCTCGTCTCCACCACATCCTGCTTCCTAACTTCGCCTCCCGCTTCTCTTTTTCTCCCCTCGCTCATAAATAAAGGGTTTTGTGGAGACCCTTCCAATTATCTGTTTTTGGGACATCACATCAATTAAGCCGTGACCATTTATATCTCAACGCGTCCCCCCACACCTTCCCTCGCCCCACATACCTCTCCTCGTTGCTTATTCCTTCCTTCTTTCTCTCCTCCTTTTCTTTTTACATTTTTCTAATTGTCTTTTTGGTCCATCTCCCCATCTGTTCCATGTAATTTTGCATTTGTTTGGCGTTTCATTTAACAAAAAAAGTAACAGAGGAGATGGGGAAAAGTCCTGTTTTATATTACTTCTGTTCTTATAGCAAATAAATAAAATAAATAAATAGATAAAGGTAAGCAGAAAATAGGGTCAGTTTAGTTTTTAAGGCTTCTTCATTCTTTTCCTTAAGTCAAATCGTGGGAAGGAGAAAAAGATTAAAAAAAATAACAGTTTTAGAGTTTGTGACATCACAGAATGAGAGTGATGATACTCGTTTATTCCTGCATCAGTGAGGTGCATTGAATAGTGGTGTGAATGATAAAAAATTGTATGTATAGTTAACTTAGAGTACGGTGAGAGAGAGAGAGAGAGAGAGAGAGAGAGAGAGAGAGAGAGAGAGAGAGAGAGAGAGAGAGAGAGAGAGAGAGAGAGAGAGAGAGAGAGAGAGAGAGAGAGAGAGAGAGAGAGAGAGAGAGAGAGAATACATTTCAAACCACACTACATACTTTTCTAGCAAGACAAACAAGTATCACAGCGAACAGCGTCCCTTTGCACCACACTCACGTGCAACACACACTTTGTTTAGGAAAATCATATACAATAAAAAAAAAGAAAACTAATGACTTTGGCAGTATTTTTCACAGTCTTAACGAAGGCAATTGGTTCCAAATTCCAAAATCGAGTAATGATTTTGGTGCAGCACCTCACTTCCTCCCCTTCGGTCCTGTCCCCTCCCAATATGGTGCTACATTATAATTTTTATCTGTGGAATCTGTAAGCAAATCATTAACGGACGCCACTTTTTTTGTTCTGTAAATAGTGTTGCTTTGCATTATAGTTGCTGGAAATGTTGCAGTGTTGTCTCTGGAACATTAGTAGGGAACTCTTTGATAGGCTTCTTTTTAGTACGTATTGTTCCAGTAGGGTCCTGCGTACGTTCTTACTTATTCCTACAAATGCCTTCTATAAATTATTGATGAGTGTCTAGAACTGTTCTTATGTTTTCTTCTTTTTAATTCCAGCTGTTTTAATTATTCCTTCTATATGTTTATCTTTTCCTGTATGACATTCTGGGTTTCTCGTTTGTATGAGTCGTTTTATAAATATGTTTTTATAGTTAGCGATATATTCCTGCTTTAATTTCAGGAGCTACAAAACTTTTGTCAGTAAAGTATTTTGTACAGAACAACCAATAAGTCCGAAGTTTTCCAATCCTAATATTTCATTGCTGTTTCCAAAGTCGGTTGAACCACTAACTAAGAATTAGTGGTCAATAAACAATTGAATTTAATTGAATTGAACTGATTCATGCGTGTGTGTGTGTGTGTGTGTGTGTGTGTGTGTGTGTGTGTGTGTAATTTACCACGGTCGTCTGATGGTCACCCAGCCAGTCTTCCCCATTACGGAGCGAGCTCAGAGCTCATAGACCGATCTTCGGTTAGGACTCAGACCACAACACACTCCACACACCGGGAAAGCGATGCCACAACCCCTCGAGTTACATCCCGTACCTATTTACTGCTAGGTGAACAGGGCCTACACATTAAGAGGCTTGCCCATTTGCCTCACCACCCCCGGGACTCAAACCTGGGCCCACTCGATTGTGACTCGAGCGTGCTAACAACTACACTACGCGGTGTGTGTGTGTGTGTGTGTGTGTGTGTGTGTGTGTGTGTGTGTGTGTGTGTGTGTGATTCACTGTTTGATCTGCTGCAGTCTCTGACGAGACAGCCAGACGTTACCCTACGGAACGAGCTCAGAGCTCATTATTTCCGATCTTCGGATAGGCCTGAGACCAGGCACACACCACACACCGGGACAACAAGGTCACAACTTCTCGATTTACATCCCGGACCTACTCACTGCTAGGTGAACAGGGGCTACACGTGAAAGGAGACACACCCAAATATCTCCACACGGCCGGGGAATCGAACCCCGGTCCTCTGGCTTGTGAAGCCAGCGCTCCAACCACTGAGCTACCGGGCCGTGTGTGTGTGTGTGTGTGTGTGTGTGTGTGTGTGTGTGTGTGTGTGTGTGTGTGTGTGTGTGTGTGTGTGCATGATTCTTGAAATTCCAAAATAAAAATTATTAAGTAAAAAGCACTCCCACCTGTAACCTGTATTTGTTCATTTTTATATTGTCACTTGTGCGAACAAAACAAACTAAAGAAAATAACGATGCAAATGTATAGGAGAAAAGTCATTGAAGCACATAAGCGCTTTGCTGCAACGGTATCTTAAATACACACCCGTCTATTTCTATAGAAAACACTTCTGTAGCTGCTTACTTGCTTATGGTTGTCCATCGCTAACGATGACGACGTCTCTCTTTCTCGAGGAGAAGGAAGAAATACCTGCGCAATGAAAGGATTTAGGTGACAGAGAGGGTGCGCATTCCTCAATGCCACACTCCTGACCACCCTCAACTGGTGTTGGTGGCATGACGGATGCCAGGACGACCAGCGGCTGAGGGTGGCCGGAACTTACTGGTAAACCGGAAGCACCGCCCTGAAAAACGCCTCCCCCACCCGGCGCTGCTGGAGAGCCCACAGTGGAAGATTGTGGCCATCCCAGACTGTCATTTAACCCATGACAAGAGGTGGAGACATGCAGCCTCCAATTCCTCGCCTGGAATTCTCCAACCGAGTACCCGAACGCAGTTTAGCCGGCTGAGCGACGCCGTTACCCGGGGTGTGGCCGCTGCTGTGCCCAAAAGCAGCTACTGGGAGCCATGCGTTCGAGCTGGGGTGTACGTGGGGACCAGGGTAATCAGATCTCCCGTGACATGCCGGGGAGCCCATCCTCTTACCAAGGTGCTACCCCTCCGTACATCCCCAGACACCCCACTTCTGTAACAAAGCACCGTCAGCAGTACCAGTCATTGCCCTTCCTGCCCCGAGGCGCCTCTCCGTCAAGTTAACTTTCAACTCTGATTTCTCCGATATCACAACAGAATATTCAGGGTGACGACCTTATACATATTCCTTCCTCGAGATTTCAAGTAGTGAAGTTCAAGTAAGGATAGCGAAACGGACATCGACAGGAGTTCGTGAGTGTGATGTTGTCGCCATGCGAAGTATTGGGAGTTTTTACTTTGATTAACATTGCGAGCTGGAACTCGCCTCCCATGTCCCATGTTGCTGCTTCAGAAGTCCATGCCTTCAGTCTCCAGTGAAGCGTGTAGAGGCGTAGGGATGTATTTGAGATGGAATGTTGTTGTTGTTTTTTTCCATTTGATATGGATTTGACTAGGAGATTGAGCATAATGTGTTTTTATTATTTCATTTGCGTGGTAATATTTGTGGCAATAATAGCAAACATCATCAACAACAATGAAAACAACAACAACAGCAACAACAGCAACAACAACAACAAACATTCTTGCCACTGCCAATAAATGAACGATAACAACGCAGAACGACGAAAACTTAACTTTTGCGTCTAAGTATCACTACAAGCATACACGTGGGGAACATACCACACTGGCACCTTGCCCAGGAGAGCCAGATGCACGAAGGTTAGATGAAGTGTATTCCTTCTATCACTCCTACAGCACGTAAGGAAAACGACGAGGAAAAGGGGATGAGGTGGCCACAAAATAGAAGAGAGAAAAAGGGAATAAAGGAAAGAATATTCTCTGCTTAAAAATAATCGAATGAGAAAAGGAGATAAGGTGATGAGAAATTGAATGACTAAAGAAGGGAAGAATATTCAGTAATATCTTCACGACAATATTCCGGAAGAAAAGTGTCTTTCAAATATTGAATTCCCTTCAACACTCACTCCATGATCATTGATTTGGCTGAGAGATGAATGGTAAAAGGAATTTTACGAAGTTTTTTTACGATTGAAATAGTGAAATTATGAACTGTTGTATTCACGGAATTAGTTACCATATATATGATGGTAGTCTATATGCAAACATGAAAAGAGGATACATTTACTTTGTGCAAGATTGGATGTATTGTTGTTAAAATGTTCATGGACGATATAAAGTGCAATGTGTTCCGCCAATAGTAATCCAGCCTGTTTTTGCAATACGCACACACGTCTTGGGAAACCATAATTGAGTCTACGGCCTAATCTTCCACTGCTGCATTGCAATATTCTTTTCTCTTTTCGTTTTCCATGCTTGATATGGATTAATGAAGGACAACATAAAGAAAGAAGAGAGAGAGAGAGAGAGAGAGAGAGAGAGAGAGAGAGAGAGAGAGAGAGAGAGAGAGAGAGAGAGAGAGATTAGTAAATAAATAGATAAATGAATGAATAAACATAAATGTAATAAACACATGATTAAATTAAAACGAAAGCAAAAAGAGAGTTTCTAACGTCTTTCAAAAATGCTAAGCCATCAAAATAGTCTTAATGGCAGCCAGGGCATGAAATCACTATGAACCGTAAAACATCTGAAAGGAAAAAAAAAGAAACACGTAATTCAAGTACTTATTTATTTATTTTTTTTTTCGATACCACCTGTGATCGTTTCGGCGGCAGGTTTTCTTTGCACTGCTATTTTTTTTAATTCGTCAGATGCAAGTGTACGTTTGGCGGCACGCAAGGCAGTGCTGTGTGGTTCAGGAGGTGGAGTGCGTCAAACTAAACAAACACACACTTACATACTCACAAAAAAAAAAAATAATAATAAATAAATAAAAATAAATGTTTCCTCTGTCATACTCAGTGTACCATATTGTTTTCTTTTGCCGCATCGAGTGCTGGAGCTGGTCTTTTTGGTAGTGTTTTGAGGGTGATCTTTTTTCTTCTTCTTAGTCTGTCGTATGTGTGTTAAGAAGTGTTTTATTTGGTGTTCGTGATGATATTCTTGTTACGTTTCATCCTCTATTGTATGTGTGTTAATGAAGAATAATTTTGGTAGTGTTCCTAGTGGTGTTTTTATTTTTTCATTTTTGTCATTTGTGTCTTGATTTATGGAGTGGTCTGGCTAGTGTTCATTACAGTAGCTTTGCTTTTCATTTATTCTTGCCTCGTGATGATGAAAATACTTGATAGATTAATTTCTCTTGTTTTTATTTTTTAAAGATTTCTACTGATAAGGTTATATAACTAATATTGCTGGTGCTGGTCGTAATAACTATGATGGTCTTGAAATAGACCATCAGTTATTCATTATTTATACCCCCAACACACACACACACACACACACACACACACACACACACACACACACACACACACAAGAAAAACAGTATTCCTTTAGGATTTATAAAGGAAAGTCGTGTCTTACAAACCTGTTGAGCTTTTTTAGTAAGGTTCATGAAGCAGCAGATAAGGGTGATAATTATGACATTCTATACTTAGATTTCAGTAAAGCATTTGATAAGGGGTACCTCATCAGAGCCTCTTAAAAAGACTAGAGCGCACGGTATAGAGGGTAGAATATTTGGCTGGATTAAAGCGTGGTTAGACGACAGGCGACAGAGGATAGTAATTAATGGATCTAATTCTGAGTGGGGGCGAAGTAGTTGGTGGATTGCCACAGGCTCAGTTTTAGGGCCATTATTATTTTCAATATATATTAGTAACTTGGATGGTGAAATTAACAGTGATATTAGTAAATTTGCAGACGACACAAAGATAGGTAGATTAATTAGGTCCGATTCGGATGCCATTGCCTTGCAGGCATCCGAATTTACAGGTAGATGGCAAATGCAGTTCAGTATTAACAAGTGCAGGGTACTGAGCGTAGGTAGAGATAAAACAAGCAATAGGTACACGATAGATAACGTGGCACTAGGAAGTTCCAAGTATGAGAAAGATTTAGGAGTCATAGTTAGCTCCGATCTCGGTACAAGGAAGCAATGTATTGAGGCCAGGAATAAGGCGAATAGAGTATTGGGATTAATTTTTAGAAGTGTTAAAAGCAGGAGTCCTGAAGTAATACTAAAATTATACTTGGCGCTGGTCAGGCCACATCTTGACTATGCGGTACAATTCTGGTCCCCACATTATAGGAAGGATATAGCTCTGTTGGAGTCAGTGCAAAGGAGGATGACTAAAAAGATACAGGGAATGAGGATATTCCTATGAAGAGACTGAAAAACTCAATCTGCATTCCTTAGAGAAACGTAGGTTAATAGGAGACCTGATAGAAGTATTTAAGTGGTATAAGGGATTTAACAAAGGGGACATGAACGAAGTTCTTAGGATCAGTAGCGGAAACAGAACCAGAAATAATGGGTTGAAACTTGAAAAATTCAGGTTTAAGAATGAAATGGGAAGAAACTGGTTTTCAAACAGTTCATGAGTGGAACGGTCTCAGTGGTCATGTAGTCAGAGCTGAGTCAATAGGGAGCTTTAAAAGAAGATTAGATAAGTTCATGGATGGGGATGATAGATGGAATTAGGTAGCTTTAATCACACTGGGACTGCCACGTATAGGCCTGGTGGCCTCTTGCAGCTTCCCCCTTTTGTTATGTTCTTATGTTCTCACACTGTTACTCACATTACATCATAATCTTACATAATGCCAATTTACATTCACCCAGCCACTAAACACGGATACACGCCTTTTCTCCTTCACACAGACAATGCGAGCCCTGGCAAACACTCACCGCTGGCCGCATTAACTTCTCGAGGTTGCAACAGGAACACTTTTTTTTTACACGTGTTTAACTACTCGACACTGATGTGACGGTCCCTCTCTTGTGGCTGCCAGTCCTGGTTGCAAATATCCTGCCCTGATGGCTAGCAGTAGTAGGTCACGTGTTGTTGTAGATGAACAGGGACATAGTTGACTTGATGGATAAATTAATAGATAAATGGATGTGTATAGATACATGGTAGATATGTAGATAGACTGATGTATAGATTGATACATTGAAAAATTAAAGAACAGAGAAATGAGTAAAAAAATGTAATAAGAAGCAAATAGTTTGATAGATAGACAGATAGATAAACAGAAAAATAGATACCCTAATAAGTAAATAGACAAAATTTCGGGTCAGTCTTAAAAAAAACACGAAGAAAACAACCCAATTATATGAATCAAGAATTACAGCAATAAAATAAATGAATAAGTAAAATCTCTAATAAATATCCAACGATTGTCTTTAAGCGAACACACGCACAAGGATTACGTCTAAACTTTTCCCTTTCCTCTCTCCCCTGTGCACGTAAGATATCGGGCAACAACTGAAGACGACTCTTAACAGGCAGGCACTAAGTCTCTTCTCACCTGTATTGCCTTGTCGAGAGGGGAGAAGCAGTCACTGAGGAATTAGGGTTTTCATCTCCCTGCAGCCCTGACGTGTGGCGCTTGGGCTGGGATGGAAGGGGCGGCGCTAGCATCTCACGGGACAGGAACGAGGGGTACAAGAAGGAGTATGAATATAAATTTTCCCTAAGACAGGAAGGTTCAGAATCCCATGGGCGGTTATGAGTGGATGATTTTTCTTTGTGTTCTTGTGATGAAATACTTGCATGGTGGTGGTGGTGGTGGTGGTGGTCGTGGTGGTAGTGGGGATAATGGTGGTGATGGTGGTGTGTTCTGTAGCATTGAAATTTTGAAAATCCCTGTACTGTCAACTTTTTTTTTTTTTTTTTTTTTAGGTTTGGTGCTTTTTGCGATATATTGAATGAACAGAATATAACATAAGAACCAACAAGAAAATCAAGGAAGCTGCAACAAGCTACCAAATCTGCACGTGGAAGTAGGGAATATGAGAGTGAGAGAATGTAAAAAAGGAATCGGATGGCAGAATAAAAACTGGTGCAATAGAACAGAGTAAATGAGTTGCAGGATTGTAGAATAGTTTGAAATTAGATTGTAATACTATAAGAGGAATGGTATGATAGTATGATTTGATATTAGGTCAATAAAATTTAAGAATATCAGAATAATTGAATGAAAAAAAATATGAGTGAAAAATTGAATATCAATAAAAAAATATATAGAAAAAATCATTAAAGAGAAGGAGGCGTAATAGTAAAACAGTACATAATATAGCTACAAGATGGAAATGTACTCTGAAATCAAAACATACAACAGAAAATACATTACAAAAAACAATACTGCATTATACATCAAACCACAATGCCAAATACAACATGAACTAATCAGAACGCAAAACTGAAATCAGAATATACCTGCATTGTGCAATACGAAATTGAATATAAATTCAAGAGAGAGAGAGAGAGAGAGAGAGAGAGAGAGAGAGAGAGAGAGAGAGAGAGAGAGAGAGAGAGAACTATGATTATTAATGTACGAATCAATCAGAAGAAGGGAGAGAGAAAAGAATGCACGCTCTGGGGATTCTGGCAACTCAACAAGGAACCGAGGACGAATAGAAACGACAAGGCGAAAAGATGAGGAAGAGGCGATACGAAGAGAGAAAAAAAAAGGAAGAAGACCAAAGATTTGTCAACAGAAAGAAGATTAAAATCCTCTTGAATCCTATATAAGTGTTTTTGTTTCGCTGTTTCTCTCTTGTTTTTATCTGTTTTCTTTTTGTCATGGTCTTTGTGTGTGCGTGAGTGTAGTTGTAGTTGGTACTTTCTCTCTCTCTCTCTCTCTCTCTCTCTCTCTCTCTCTCTCTCTCTCTCTCTCTCTCTCTCTCTCTCTCTCTCTCTCTCTCTCTCTCTCTCTCTCTCTCTCTCTCTCTCTCTCTCTCTCTCTCATTATCTACCTTGAAAACATATTTATCTACTTTCAGGTTAGAAAGAGAAAGGACAATAGAATTCAGATTCAAATAGTAGAGGGATTAAATATTAAGTAAGTAAATATTAAGTAGTTTGATAACAGGTAGTGGAGAAGTAAGATGAAATCAGGCGCATAGGAAAGTACATCATAAATTATACCAAAATATATGTTTATACACACACACACACACACACACACACACACACACACACACACACACATATATATATATATATATATATATATATATATATATATATATATATATATATATATATATATATATATATATATATATTCTATTGTTCAACACAATTCTTTTGTTAACTTCTTTAATTACATATTGAATTCAGGAAAGTGTGATAGAACGTACAAACTTGTCTACTTTAACTACTATGGTATCCCAGAAACCCTCCAACGCTGTACGAGGTAATAATATAATGCACCAAATGAATATTGACGCTCACGTTATGACATCTGAGTGGAAAGTGAGAAGTGTAATTATCTACCAGGGGCAAATGGTTCACTTACTTGATATAACCTACCTGCATACCCTCGCATCCCAACAATTACTCCTGCCTCGTTTACGACAAATAGATTTCTTTAATATGCTGTTTCATATCCAGTCTCTCAAAGTTCACACAATGTATTAAAGTAGCATGTAGTCTTTCAAAATCCAATACAGTTTTATGAAAACACTCATGATATCTTAATTGTTTACATAGATTGAAGATTCCCTGCAATCTTTGAGCTATATCTAGTATATCACACTCTTAAAATCTTCCACAGTCTTTTAATGATTTCCATTGTCATTCATGATCCCTAATAGTCTCTTTAATTCTCCAAAAACTCACAAAAATTTGTCCCTTATCTTTATACACTAAAGTGCATTCTCCTTAACAACTAAATGAACTCACAATCATGCAAAATCCTCCAAAGTCCTCCAATCCCTCAAGTCTGTCATAATCCTCTTTAGTTCTCCACAATCTTTCAATCCTCCTCAAGCCCTTCCCAGTCATCCTAGTCATCTCTTGTTTTTCTTTAATTTTCTAGCCATGTAATACAATGCTTTTAATCCTCCCCACAATCTCCTTATCTCCTACTAAGTATGTAGCTTCTGTACATGTAGTTTAGCAAACGAGTGACCTCGTCATAGGTCGCAAGACCTCCTGTCACTCGTCTTTCCTATGTATTCCTATGTATGTATTCAGTCACAATCACTACACACTCCTTTCATATTCCCATACTGTGCTCGCAGCCTCCACAAGCATCCTATAATCATTTTCCAGTCTTTCTGAGACCCTCAGTGCAAAAAAGTTAACGTTTTTTTTCTTTTTTTTTAAATGCATATGACAGTCTAACGCAGTCGCTCACCTCCCGTTGACATAAATCTGAAATTCACTTTTCCTCAATCCTCATGAATGCGTAATTTTCCAAACTGGGTCACTACAAGGGTTGGTCGTTTGCTTGCCTCTCTCTCTAGCCTATCGTCTCTTCAACTCATTGGTTGTTCTTATCTTTCCGTGTCTCGTCCTGCCCTTTAGCTTATGTTCGTGTCCCGTTGTTTTTCTCCTTTTTCTTTGTACATATTTTTTGCTTTCTTTTCGTTTATAAATTTTCTTTTTTCAGTTTTTTACCTTGCTTTCTTGTTCTCATTCATTTTTGTTCTCTTAATTATCTATTTACTTTTTTTTTTTTTTTTTCCTTCCTACACACCCTTTCTTTGGCTTTTCATTTTTTCTTTCGCTCTGTTTTCCTATCTCATTTCATTTCCTTTCTTTTGATTTCTTTCACTTCTTTTATCCTGTTCGTTTCTTTACAATCTCACTCGTGTCCCGTTTTTTTTCGCTCTTCTCTCGTCTTCTCTCTATCATCCTCTCTTCTCCCTTTCCAGTCTCTCTCTCTCTCTCTCTCTCTCTCTCTCTCTCTCTCTCTCTCTCTCTCTCTCTCTCTCTCTCATTTCTTTCTATTTCATCCTGTCTTGTCCAATCATATTTTATTTAACTTCCTTTTTGTTCTTCCTTCGTGTCCATTTGCGTTTAGGCATCATCCCATCTTTCCTCCTTCTATCATCTCTCTTCTCCTATAGCATCCTCTGTGCACTAGGAGAACTGCTTCCGTATCCTTCTAAGTATCATCTGTGTTTCCCCATAAGAGTTCAAGATTCAACAAAATAACATCACATAACTTTGAATTGGAAAGTACACGCACGTTGCACACCGGGTTGCTGTTGTATGGAAGTGACATCTCGATTCTACTCTATTCATCTGTAGGGAGTGAGTTACGTAGGTGTCCAAATTATGTTGCTAGTTCCTCTACTCATAGGTGTTTCGATGTTTCCCCCAGCAGTGAAACTTTTCAGAGTATTGGGGCAGCGTTACTCCAGGCGAGGCAACGCGACCCAGTATATTACATGCCAAAAAGGAGTGTCACCGGCAGACTTACGGCCCATCAAAGGTGATGCTGACTAAATTTAATGTCACTTTCCCGGCGAAAGAGAGAGAGAGAGAGAGAGAGAGAGAGAGAGAGAGAGAGAGAGAGAGAGAGAGAGAAAGTTGCAGGATGGCAGCGTTTGCGGGACCTGGTGCGAGGAAGCTGTGAGGGACTGAGAGAGGGTACTAGTGTGAAAATGATGGAAAGATGTCAAGGAGGGAGGGTATGTAGTGGAGGGAAAGTAAGGATAGGTTTGCCAAAGAGCAAAACAGGATGGAAATAGGAAGGCTAGATAAAAAGAAAGGCTAGGGTAAGGAAAAATGAAATAATGGAGGTATAGTGAATCTGGGAACACGAAGGTTAAAAGAATATTTAGGGTAACGAGAGAATAGATTTTAGGTGTGCGTGGTGTGGTGAGGGAGAAGCGAAATGCAAAACGTAGTGATTATGAAAGCAGCGAGTAGGAAGCTTAAGAATTTAGTTTTTCAATGGAGGGTTTTATGCAAAGGAGATTTAAGGACTGAAAGTTTGTGGGGGACTTTTTTAAGTTGTTAATGATGACGCGTGTCATTACAGATGTGTGTGTGTGTGTGTGTGTGTGTGTGTGTGTGTGTGTGTGTGTGTGTGTGTGTGTGTGTGTGTGTGTGTGTGTATGTGTGTGCGTGTTTCTCTGTGTGTATTATGTGTGCGTGTGCATATGTGTGCATGTGGATGTGGATGTACGTGTATGCATGTGTTTATGTATGTGTATGTCTGCAAGTTTGTGTGTGTGTGTGTGTGTGTGTGTGTGTGTGTGTGTGTGTGTGTGTGTGTGTGTGTTTTATGTGTGTAAAAAGTGCTTATGGCTGTGCGTGTGTGGCGTGTTTGTTAAGGTGCGTGCGTGCGTGCGTGCGTGTCTCTGCATGTCGAAACTAATGAGGAGAAAAGAGCAAAAGTGATGAAAATGGCTGGAAATTATTTTTGGAAAGTATTATTAAAGCGAAATAGGGAAGGAGGAAAGGAGGGAGCGAGAGAGTTAAAGAGAGTGATGGGACAGGCAGACAAGCAAGCAGGGAGGCAGGCAGGCAGGCAGGCAGGCAAGGAGGTAAGTACGCTGATGGGCATTAAAGATTGGTATTAAAGAGAGGAAAAGAGAGTAAGGAAAACACACTGAGTAGCGAGTGGGCAAAAGCAGGCAAATGACTGACGCAGGAAGTTAATGGCGAGGAAAATGAGTGTGCGTCATTAAAACCCAATATATATTTTCTTTGGATGACAAATTCTCATGCATACGTAATTACTTGCGGGCGAGCATAGGGCTTTGCTAATGGCCGGCTATGACAGACAGATTAATTATGCGACAAATGAGGTGACCCTTCCAGTTAGCCCTGTGTGTGTGTGTGTGTGTGTGTGTGTGTGAGAGAGAGAGAGAGAGAGAGAGAGAGAGAGAGAGAGAGAGAGAGAGAGAGAGAGAGAGAGAGAGAGAGAGAGAGAGAGAGAGAGAGAGAGAGAGAGAGAGAGAGAGAGAGAGAGAGAGAGAGAGAGAGAGAGAGAGAGAGAGAGTTTGGGAGTTAAGCCCGTACACACACACACAAACACACACACACACACACACACACACACACACACACACACACACACACACACACACACACACACACACACACACACACACACACACACACACACACACACACACACACACACACACACACACACACACACACACACACACACACACACACACACACACACACACACACACACACACACACACACACACACGATCTAAGCACATTTCTCTTTAACTATTAGTGTACATGTTATTTAAAGCTTTGGTTGTGCTGATCTCGTCTTCCCTTTCTGTTCCATCCTTTAACCTTTATTCCATAATCATTAGTTTCTTGTCTCGACAAGACACCCTTTTACTTCATCACATTTACTGCTAGTCTTCCATCCGTTACTTGCGTTCAGCCGTTCCTCAAGTCAATTACCTTGCAGTCAATTCCTCGTCACAGTTCAGAGATTACTTCGAAGATGTGTTTTGAAGGTGCAATGGATATTTCAATTTTGTATCGGATAGATTTGGAAAATTCAAACATTCAAGAGTTATAAGCTGGATTTTTATGTGTAGCAGGATAAGTGAGATTAGAGAAAACAATGAGAATTTGTAAGCTAAGTGGTGGACATATTGGTTCATGTATATGTCCTATCAGCATTGATCTTGCTAGACGACTGCCACCCTACTACTACTACTACTACTACTACTACTACTACTACTACTACTACTACTACTACTACTACTACTACTACTACTACTACTACTACTACTACTACTACTACTACTACTACTACTACTACTACTACTACTACTACTACTACTACTACTGCGACTGCTACTACCACTACTACTACTACTACTACTACTACTACTACTACTACTACTACTACTACTACTACTACTACTACTACTACTACTGGTGGTACTACTGTTGTTGTTGCTGCTGCTGCTGTTACTAGTACTGTTGCTGCTGCTGCTGCTGATGATGATGATGATGATGCTGATGCTACTGTTCTATTTTCTTTCGTTATCTTCTTTTCCTTATTCAAGACCAACAACAACCAGACCCAAAGAACAACATCAACAACAACAACAACAACAACAACAACAACAACAACAACAACAACATGAACAACAACAACAATAACAACAACAACATCAACAACAACGATAAAAGGAAAACTAAATCTGCCAAAACTTCTGTTGTGACTAATCCAATTTATTTTTATTCCCACTGCCACCACTACTGTCACCACCACTACCACCACCACCACTACCATCATCACAACACTAACGTTGCTACTAACACTACACTAACACACTTTTTACTATCAATACTCTTGTTGGTGGTAAAGTTATTTCACGCATCCTGCAGGCGGAGTATATGTGCATTTTTGTGTTTTGTTCGAATGTATATTTTCTCAGCTTTTCTTCGTGCTTCTCAAAGTTGAAAGGAAAGGCGTCAAGAGGTAATGGTGTGGAAGGTTTGCCCGTTTTATTGCTCTCTCACTCTCTGCCAGGTGAAATATTGTTGTGATTGAAGTCTGTGTGTGTGTGTGTGTGTGTGTGTGTGTGTGTGTGTGTGTGTGTGTGTGTGTGTGTGTGTGTGTGTGTGTGTGTGTGTGTGTGTGTGTGTGTGTGTGTGTGTCTGTGTGTGTCTGTGTCTGTGTGTGTAGTGGCCCTATCACTTACTTTATATATCTTATTCACTCTCTGGGTCTTTGATGTTAATACACTTACACCGTATATAAAGAATGGAAAAAAGTAAGAATTATGAGTATCAGAAACGGCAATATTTCGTGACTTATAATTATATAACAGTTTAATTTTTAGGATTAAAGTCCCAACAGTTTACTTTTGATCATTAAACTTCTGACGACTCACCTTTCCTGCCTTGCTTTCTGCCAGAGTCGCTCCACCTCGCATGGAAATGGCAAGCGTTCTCTGCGATTGAGGAGGAAGGAGGAAGCTCATGCGTGACGCCGTTTCACTCTAATCCTCTGCCTTCCCTTGTTAACGCATCCTGCTGAGTGTTACAGCCTGGGGTAAATTTTGGTCTCGTTAAGTCTCGTACAGTCAACTTTCACTCCTTTAAATTATGTTCTTTTTCTGATTTCCTTACTGATTTACTAGTTTGGTCGTTAATTGTTGAATTTTTGAGAATAGTGTAGGTAATTATTTTGTGTGTAAAGTCAGAAAACAAAGAGATAAGAGACGCTGGGTTTTGTTTTTAGTAGGACATATAATTATTTAATACAGAATAATACTTTTTTCTCATTTCTTAACTCATTTACAAGTACACTCCATGTTCAAGATTCAGAGGATTGTTTATAAATGAAAACTGGCACTGAAACTAAAGCAATTTATTCGCGATTAAAATTGATCATGAAAAAAAAGATGTCTAGCAGCAAAAGTTAATATGGGGTCAGTGCTCTTCCTTTCTTACTATTATTTGTTACATCTTTGATATCTGCTTGTATTTCTCCTCCCTTATGTCCCTCCGTTATGTCGCTGCTTAGAACACGGGCAACAATGGGAGGTATGGATGCGTGTCGCCTCCTGAGGACAGTTGAGGGCGGAGGGAAGGCTCTGTGGAGCGTTCCCCTTAACGTTCATGGTACATGGTCACTACAAACGTTTATTAAGAGAGCCCTGCGATTCCCTGTGTTGTGCTAGAGTGAATCACGTACACAGGACACGCTCTGCTCTGTCTGCTTGTTTTCCTTCGGTTATTTCTTACCAAACTGGAAGGTGGGAAGATTCGTCGTCAATACTGCTTCTGCTACTGTTTTTGTTATTACGGTTACAACAACAACAATAACAACAAAAACTCTTACTAATACTACTACAACTTTTACTACTACTACTACTACTACTACTACTACTACTACTACTACTACTACTACTACCGAAACAATAACTTACTCCTAGTGAGATCTAATAGCACTAGTTCAGGAGGTGCTGTGAACCTTCCATTAAAGCTAGTTGTGATCTCGTTGAATGTTTTCCTTTGTGTCTCACAACTCAAGGGGTAGTCACAGCCTACCCTCTAAAGACAGCTCTCCTTCTTCACACAAAACTACATGCACTTACCACACATACACCCTTCACTCCAAATCAAAATTTAAAAGAAAAATGGGACCCAAAATAAACAACGCCTCGGAGTCCCCCTCTGGGGAGGGGACCAAAAATGTCCCCAGGTCGGACACCTCTCCTGTTGAAGACCACAAATGCCTTGACACCTCCCTCAACTTTTTCTACATTAACTTCTGCAACATTCGCGGTCTTAGATCTAATTTTCAATCTGTGGAACACCACCTCTCCTCTACTAAACCTCATCTTCTTTTCCTCACGGAAACACAGCTGTCTGAGGCAACTGACAGTAGCCCCTTTTCTGTTCCCTCCTACTTTCTCTATTCTCATTTTCATTCCAAAGCTGGATGTTGCGTCTATGTACGCAACGACTTAACTTACTCTCGTGCCCACGCTCTTGAGTCTTCCGAATTTTCCACCATCTGGCTACGACTTAACAGTCGCTCTCAAACTAAATTCATCTGTGCTGTTTATCTCTCCCCTAACTCTTCTGACTATAGTAATTTCTTCGACTACTTAACTTCTAAAGTGGAGCACATTCTGTCCCTCTACCCTTTCGCTGAGATTTCCATTCTTGGAGATTTCAATGTTCACCACCAGCTTTGGCTTTCCTCTCCCTTCACTGACCACCCTGGTGAACTAGCCTTCAACTTTGCTATCCTCCATGACCTAGAGCAACTGGTGCAACACCCTACTCGTATTCCTGACCGTCTTGGAGACACGCCCAACATTCTTGATCTCTTCCTCACCTCTAACCCTTCTGCTTATGCTGTCACCCTTTCATCTCCGTTGGGCTCCTCCGATCACAATCTCATTTCTGTATCTTGTCCTATTTTTCCAATCCTCCGCAGGATCCCCAAAGCGAAGGTGCCTCTGGCGTTTTGCCTCTGCCAGTTGGGGGACCTGAGGAGGTATTATGCTGATTTTCCTGGAATGATTATTGCTTCCGTGTCAGAGACCCATCTCTTTGTGCTGAACGCATAACAGAGGTGTTAGTATCTGGCATGGAGGCGTACATTCCTCATTCTTTTCTCAACCTAAACCTTCTAAACCTTGGTTTAACTCAGCCTGTTCTCGTGCTATACATGATAGAGAGGTTGCCCACAAAAGGTACTTGAGCCTTCCATCTCCTGAATCTCATGCACTTTATATCTCTGCCCGGAATCATGCCAAGTCTGTTCTTCAACTTGCCAAACACTCTTTCATAAATAGGAAATGTCAAAATCTTTCAAACTCAAACTCTCCTCGTGACTTCTGGCATCTAGCCAAAACATCTCAAATAACTTCACTTCTTCATCTTTCCTCCTTTATTTCATCCTGATGGCACCACTGCCATCTCTTCTGTCTCTAAAGCTGAACTCTTTTCTCAAACCTTTGCTCACAACTCCACCTTGGACGATTCTGGGCTTGTCCTCCTCTCCTCCTCCCTCTGACTATTTCATGTCTACAATCAAAATTCTTCGTAATGATGTTTTCCATGCCCTTGCTGGCCTAAACCCTCGGAAGGCTTATGGACCTGATGGGGTCCCTCCTATTGTTCTCAAAACTGTGCTTCTGTGCTTGCACCTTGCCTGGCCAAACTCTTCCAACTTTGTCTATCGACTTGTACCTTTCCTTCCTGCTGGAAGTTCGCCTACATTCAGCCTGTTCCTAAAAAGGGTGACCGTTCTAACCCCTCAAACTACCGTCCTATAGCTTTAATCTCTTGCTTGTCTAAAGTTTTTGAATCTATCCTGAATAGGAAGATTCTCAAACATCTGTCACTTCACAATCTTCTGTCTGATCGCCAGTATGGCTTCCGTCAAGGTCGCTCTACTGGTGATCTTCTGGCTTTCCTTACTGAGTCTTGGTCATCCTCTTTTAGAGATTTCGGTGAAACTTTTGCTGTTGCGTTAGACATATCAAAAGCTTTTGATAGAGTCTGGCATAAAGCTTTGATTTCAAAACTGCCCTCTTACGGCTTCTATCCTTCTCTCTGCAACTTTATCTCAAGTTTCCTTTCCGACCGCTCTATTGCTGCTGTGGTGGACGGCTACTGTTCTTCTCCTAAACCTATTAATAGTGGTGTTCCTCAGGGTTCTGTCCTGTCACCCACTCTCTTTCTATTATTCATTAACCCGTACAGCGTCAGCAGATCTGAGACTTTGTGATTTCACCAGTGTTGGCCACACCATGGATTTTTTTTTATTACTAAACCAATCTTAAATGATGTGAAACAAATGAAAATGACAGTCATTCCTCCCACAACTGACTGGAAGTGGTATTAATTTGTGCGAGATATTTTGCGCTAAGGTTAGCGACTTAGCACAAAGCCTTATGTGATTAGTTTATTCGCTTCCTCGTTTCTCACCAGTCGATCCCCGAGTTGGACACATGCATAATATCGTTTTGAGTTGAAAGAAAAACATCATGTCATGTTTTGCTGTTTGGGAGTGTTTGTGGCTAAAAATAGACACGAGATATCGCGAGGGAGTGTTGCCTTTCACGGTGTTAATATTTTCCGAGTAATATGTACTTGTTTTTCCATATAACAAAGCGATTGGAAAATTCTTATTTATGTCATACAAAGTTTTCACTATCATAATGTAACAGTTACCAAAAACAACTGAAATGGTAAGAGTAAGTAATGGAAATTACACTGCGTTCATATTAGCGGAGTTGAGGCGTCAGTTTCCCGCTACACCTATCTGAAGGCAGCAGAAACTGCTAAAGTTCAGAATTGTTATAAATAAATACAGGAAGCATTCATGTTAGCAGGGACGAGGAGGCAGCATGAGCAATGTCTACAGTTCATGATGGCAGTATAATGGTAGGTTTTGAGGACGCAATACCTCCGAAAACACGAGAAGCTCGCCGACGTATCTCATACGTCTCTGACGCCCGGTTCGCTCAGAGTAGCCGACATATCTCATACGTGTCTGACGCTGTACGGGTTAATGACCTTCTCAACCAAACTTCTTGCCCTATCCACTCCTACGTTGATGATACCACCCTACATCTTTCCACGTTCTTTCAGAGACGTCCAACCCTTCAGGAAATCAACAGATCACGCGGGGACGCCACGGAACGCCTGACTTCCGATCTTTCTATGATTTCCGATTTGGGCAGAGAAAATCTAGTAGTTTTCAATGCCTCAAAAACCCAATTCCTCCATCTATCAACTCGACACAACCTTCCAGACAACTATCCTCTTCTTCAATGACACTCAACTGTCTCCCTCTTCCACAATGAATATCCTCGGTCTGTCCTTTGCTCATAATCTTAACTGGAAACTTCACATCTCATCTCTTGCTAAAACAGCTTCTATGAAGTTAGGTGTTCTGAGGCGTCTCCGACAGTTTTTCTCGCCCCTCCAACTGCTTACTCTGTATAAGGGCCTTATCCGTCCCTGTATGGAGTACTCTTCGCATGTTTGGGGGAGTTCCAGTCACACAGCTTTGCTTGATAGGGTGGAATCGAAAGCTCTTCGTCTCATCAACTCCCCTCCTCTGACTAACTGTCTTCAGTCTCTTTCTCACCGCCGAAATGTTGCATCCCTTTCCATATTTTATCGCTATTTTCATGGTAACTGTTCTACTGATCTTGCTAACTGCATGCCTCCCCTCCTCCTGCGGCCACGCTGCACAAGGCTTTCTTCTTCCTCTCATCCCTATTCTGTCCAACTCCCTAATGCAAGAGTTAACCAGTACGCTCAATCATTCATCCCTTTCACTGGTAAACTCTGGAACTCCCTCCCTGCATCTGTATTTCCGAATTCCTACAACTTGTCTTCTTTTAAGAGGGAGGTATCGAGGCATTTGCTCCCCTAATTCTGGCTGACGGTTTTGGGACTTTATGAAGTCTTTGGAGAGCCAGCGCTCAAGTGGGCCTTTATCTAGCTTTCTTTTTTTTGCCCTTGGCTGGCCCTCTTCCCTACGTAAAAAAAAAAAAAAAAAACTACTACTACTACTAGTACTACTACTACTACTACTACTACAACTACTACTACTTTTTGATATGATTAAACATTACTGCTCTAATTTATATTGCAAGAATAGGGCTATTCTTCAAAATTAGTATATATGAAAGAATATAATAAATGCAAGAGAAAGAACTACATTCTTTTCACACTATCTCTTTCTTTGAATATTTTCATCCCAAGATTAAATGTTCCAATATTTCTACAAAGGTTCAGAGTTGAGCTTCACTTTCACATATAGCCTTACTCACAGACAGTCAAACACACAGTCACATTCCAGTGTTACACAAGTCACCGGTTGTAAACTGAATCCTCACTGGTATTCTCCTTCAGCTTCTCTCGTATTTTCTTACTTTTCTCAAGGAATTTACAGTGTTGGTTTAAAAACTTTTATATAAAGAAGATGTAAACTTCATGGGCAAATATTTTTTTTTCTATGTTTCTTTTATATAAAGCTTTTAAACAAGTGTAAAGGTAGCATAACACACACACACACACACACACACACACACACACACACACACACACACACACGCCCGGAAGCTCAGTGGTTAGAGCGCTGGCTTCACAAGCCAGAGGACCGGGGTTCGATTCCCCAGCCGGGTGGAGATATTTGGGTGTGTCTCCTTTCACGTGTAGCCCCTGTTCACCTAGCAGTGAGTAGGTACGGGATGTAAATCGAGGAGTTGTGACCTTGTTGTCCCGGTGTGTGGTGTGTGCCTGGTCTCAGGCGTATCCGAAGATCAGAAATAATGAGCTCTGAGCTCGTTCCGTAGGGTAACGTCTGGCTGTCTCGTCAGAGACTGCAGCAGATCAAACAGTGAAACACACACACACACAGACACACACACCTCGTAGTGTAGTGGTTAGCACGCTCTACTCACAATCGAGAGGGCCGGGTTTGAGTCCCGGTAAGCGGCGAGGCAAATAGGCAAGCCTCTTAATGTGTGGCCCCTGTTCACCTAGCAGTAAATAGGAACGGGATGTAACTCGAGGGGTTGTGGCCTCGCTTTCCCGGTGTGTGGAGTGTGTTGTGGTCTCAGTCCTACCCGAAGATCGGTCTATGAGCTCTGAGCTCGCACCGTAATGGGGAAGACTGGCTGGGTGACCAGTAGACGACCGAGGTGAAGTACACACACACACACACACACACACACACACACACACACGCGCGCGCGCGCGCGGGAAGCGGCGAGGCACGGCAAGCCTCTTAATGTGTAGACCCTCTTCACCTAGCAGTAAATAGTTACAGGATGTAACTCGAGGGGTTGTGGCGTCGCTTTCCCGGTGTGTATTGTGTGTGATGTGGTCTCAGTCCTACCCGAAGATCGGTCTATGAGCTCTGAGCTCGCTCCGGAATGGGGAAGACTGGCTCGGTGACCAGCAGACGACCGAGGTGAAGTACACACAAACAAACACACACACACACACACACACACACACACACACACACACACGGCCCGGTAGCTCAGTGGTTAGAGCGCTGGCTTCACAAGCCAGATGACCGGGGTTCGATTCCCCGGCCGGGTGGAGATATTTGGGTGTGTCTCCTTCCACGTGTAGCCCCTGTTCACCTAGCAGTGAGTAGGTACGGGATGTAAATCGAGGAGTTGTGACCTTGTTGTCCCGGTGTGTGGTGTGTGCCTGGTCTCAGACCTATCCCAAGATCGGAAATAATGAGCTCTGAGCTCGTTCCGTAGGGTAACGTCTGGCTGTCTCGTCAGAGACTGCAGCAGATCAAACAGTGAATTACAGTGAATTACACACACACACACACACACACACACACACACACACACACACACACACACACACACACACACACACACACACACACACACACACACACACACACACACACACACACACACACACACACACACACACACACACACACACACACACACACACACACACACACACACACACACACACACACACACACACACACACACACAGGCACAAACATATACACACACACACACACACACACACACACACACACACACACACACACACACACACACACACACACACACCGCGTAGTGTAGTGGTTAGCACGCTCGACTCACAATCAAGAGGGCGGGTTCAAGTCCCGGTAAGGGGCGAGGAAATGGGCAAGCCTCTTAATGTGTGGCCCCTGTTGCAAGCCTCTTAATGTGTGGCCCCTGTTCACCTAGCAATAAATAGGTATGGGATGTAACTCGAAGGGTTGTGGCCTCGCATTCCCGATGTGTTGTGTGTTCATGTGGTCTCAGTCCTACCCGAAGATCGGTCAATGAGCTCTGAGCTCGCTCCGTAATGCAGAAGACTGGCTGGGTGACCAGCAGACGACCGAGGTGAATTACACACACACACACACACACACACACACACACACACACACACACACACACACACACACACACACACACACACACACACACACACACACACACACACACACACACACACACACACACACACACACACACACACACACACACACACACACACACACACACACACACACACACACACACACACACACACACACACACACACACACACACACACACACACACACACACACACACACACACACACACACACACACACACACACACACACGCACACACGAGTATATATGAGCGCTTTGTTAAAATGCCCAGGAGTGTCTCAGTAAATAGTTAACGTAACACTCGTCCACACTCTAGCTTAATGTTCAAAAGCATGACTGTAATAACAAAACTCATTCGTTCTTCATTATAGTTTGATATGTTAGAAATACCAATTTAATGATTTTCATCCTTTGGTCACCATTTTTCAAGGATCAAAATTGTGTAGATAATATTTTGCGTGAAAGCACGAAAAGAAAAAAATATCAATAAGTTGTTGTACACCCTTCCTTTTTATGAAAGACGTGCTGTAATAATTAATGACAGTAAAGAATATGGTAGAAAATTCCACTAGAGTGAAATGTAACATCTAACATACAAATTATCATTGAGTATTTCTATAAACTTAAATATAAAATAAGTTTCTATAATGATCAACGCTATCATAGACAAAATGATTTTTATGTACTAAAAGAGAGCATTGTCGTCGCCATAGTAATGTTATCCCATTCTTAGGTCCATTGAATAAGTAGCTATTCTTTGAGACAAAGAGTACTAATATGCCAAGTAAAGTATGCAAGGACTCTCTTGGATTAAAAAAAAAAGTATGCAAAGACTCTCTTGGATTCAAAACACCTCGAAACTTATTAAGCATGTACGGTTACCTTGATATATGAAGAGTATATCGATTCAAATTATTTATCATTTCACTGCAATAACCGTATCCGACACTGTTCAAAATTAATATAAGAACCGATAGACAAAAATAATGAAAAAAGAGATGTTTTCTTTAATTTACATATTGTTATGAGGGAAGGTGGTACTATATAAGGTCTCTAAAAGCTTCTAAGATTATACTGAAGAGTGTTCCAAGTAAAATGAATCTATAGTTATCCATTACCAAGTTGGTTCACTTCTTGGCTTACTCGTATTTTTTGCATTAGTTACTCAACGATTTTCTTTGGCACGAAAAAAAAAAATGTGTTCCTAGTAGCCTGTTGGCACTCGGAGCTTTTCAAAATTTAGTTGCCTTAAATATTTCCAATGTAAATTTCTTAAAGCTATCCACCGTATGTTACATCCATCAGCTAACCATGACTAGGTGAAAGTTACTGTCTCTGTCAGCAGTATATGTGGCAATATGTACAAACCTTTACACGAAATTATTGAATAACTAAACATCTTACTTCATGGTATCCGGATGCAACTCACTTAATCTTCTCAATCACCTCTGTCACACCTGCAGGTCAATCAGGAGACATTCAAGTCACGTAATTCCTTGCAAAGTTTGAGAGAGAGAGAGAGAGAGAGAGAGAGAGAGAGAGAGAGAGAGAGAGAGAGAGAGAGAGAGAGAGAGAGAGAGAGAGAGAGAGAGAGAGAGAGAGAGAGAGAGAAGGGCGAAAGAGTTAAGAAAGAATGAGGGTTACCAAGTCTGCAATGCTGCTTAAGGCCTTTCTCGTTCCTGCCTTCGCATCCTAGTCTTCTCTGCATGCCGCGGGTGCAGCAAGGAAAAGTCGATGATTAGGAAAGTTGAGCAATGGAAAGGTGTGTTCGGCTGGCCAACTGGTGCTAATGTGCAAGGAGAGAGGAAGGGAAGAAACCGAAGAATATAATGAGGTTGAGAATGGGAGATAAAGAGGAAGGGTGGAGATAGTGATAATAGATAAGACACTGGATGTATTTCTCCTATTATTTGGGTGAATGACACACACTTACATAGACACCCCCCCACACACACACACACACACACACACACACACACACACACACACACACACACACACACACACACACACACACACACACACACACACACACGGACACACGCGTGCATGTATACAAACACCTCACAGGCATGCAAAGATAAACACAAGCTGAAATACGGCTGCAATTCCTCTGACAGTCTTCCAGGAAATATCTGAGGACGTTATCCTTTGTTCTTTGTCCAGTGCTCGGCGTGTCATCCTGTTTGAGGCGCGTCACGAAAAGGGATTTCATACTTTTTTCTCTTGCTCTCTCTCTCTCTCTCTCTCTCTCTCTCTCTCTCTCTCTCTCTCTCTCTCTCTCTCTCTCTCTCTCTCTCTCTCTCTCTCTCTCTCTCTCTCTCTCTCTCTCTTCCACACGCGTCTTCCTCTTTGACCTTTAAGCGCGAGACAAAGAAATTTTGATGGTAATTTCGCTCTTAATTCTTTCCTCTCCTCCGACCCGAAAAATAACTCAGATGAATGTGGTAACTTTCCGTAACGCACGACACCGGAAAGTACAAGCTTAGTCACATTAAAATTCGTGTGAGCTTTTAATTAAAGGATTTCCTCCTTGTGTTGCATCTTTTGTAGTCTTAGAGAGAGAGAGAGAGAGAGAGAGAGAGAGAGAGAGAGAGAGAGAGAGAGAGAGAGAGAGAGAGAGAGAGAGAGAGAGAGAGAGAGAGAGAGAGAGAGAGAGAGAGAGAGAGAGAGAGAGAGAGAGAGAGAGAGAGAGAGAGAGAGAGTAGATGAATGAAACTAGTGTATGAATATTAAAATTGAATGTGAATGTTGAGTGATAAGTGAAACGAGTAAAAAATTCTCTCTCTCTCTCTCTCTCTCTCTCTCTCTCTCTCTCTCTCTCTCTCTCTCTCTCTCTCTCTCTCTCTCTCTCTCTCTCTCTCTCTCTCTCTCTCTCTCTCACCTCTTTTGGCTTTCATATACCATACAACTTTCTCGCAAGGGAACTCCAATATTCTTATGTTCACTTCATTCCCTTAAGAACGTTTATGTTTTATGAAGACTGTTTGGCTTCCGCAAGAGTTTAAACACTAGACATGAACGTGATCTAATCTCTTCCCTTGACTGGCATTTCAAGAAGAGAAACGATTATATTTTTAGCATTTTCTTTCTACACATCTACCCTTTTTTTTTTCTTAATTCTTTCCCTCTCTCTCCTCTTCCTTTTCTCCTCCTCTTCCTTCTCCAATATTTGCTGTATATTTTGTCTTTTATTGTTAGCTAAATGGCTGCACAGCGATCGGGTGTTGGAAATATTAACTTTATTTATATCTGGGGAAAAGAGAAAGAGAGAGAGAGAGAGAGAGAGAGAGAGAGAGAGAGAGAGAGAGAGAGAGAGAGAGAGAGAGAGAGAGAGAGAGAGAGAGAGAGAAAGGCAGGGAAACAGGCAGAGAGACACACAGACAGACAGACAGACAGATAAATAGACAGACGGACAGACAGACAACTTATAACAGCAAAGTCATTCTCTATAAAAAACGAAACAGTCACGAACATTACAACCAACATTTTCACAGTCCAGCACGATACATAATGAGAACACGAATTTTGGGAGTGAAAATTGCGAATGGACTCTTTGTTTTACCTCCACCAACGATTACAACACGTGGAGAAGTGAAATGTACGTTGTAATTCCCGTAGAGTTTGTCAAATCTGTTGCTGGACTAGTGGTGGTGGGCCCTGTGATATCATTGGCTTAGACACGGGCGTCAGGAAATGAGAAATGTATGCGCATGGATGGCTTTGCTCTATTTCTGTCCTGTATTTATGGAACAGTCTCGATTCCCCTCAGATAATGTCCGGTAATTGCATGGGAGAGAGACGCAGTGTGGTGGAGTGAAGCAGAGGAGAGGGAGTGACTAGAGGAGAGGGAATGTCTGGGTGTAGTGCTGTAGTGTTCAAGTAGTGAGGCAAGAGTGGTATTGATTGTGGCTCGCATTTAAGCTGTGATTTATTGTGATTGTTGTAATGGTTTTCTTCGCCTACCCGATAAATTACGTACTACTACTTCAAATCCCCTTTGTATTGGTGAAGGTGTTATAGTATTTTTCATGTGTGCAGGGCTAATGTCTTTGAATTTAGATTATTTGTGGCACTTGATATTCAGTCGTTTTAGGTATTTCTGTTGCAAATATGTGTTGTTGTTTTATTTTCGGATGTGCAATGTTTTGTTATTCATCATTTGAATTGAAGAACACACACACACACACACACACACACACACACACACACACACACACACACACACACACACACACACACACACACACACACACACACACACACACACACACACACACACACACACACACACACACACACACACACACACACACACATATTTATGAAGGTCCACACTCAATGCTGCATTAGACAGTCAGTGCAAACACATAATACTGTAATATATCTTGTACACCGGGTGTATTTTATTCACTACAAGACAACACTGCTTAGAAAATACATCCGCGTGAGATTAATTCATAAATCATTCACGAATATGTCTCCCTTTTGGCTTTCAATGACCTTTCAAAATGAATTACTGAACATTCATATTTATCCTTGGTGGTAATGGATTTTATTTATGACTTTCATTGCAGTGTAATATTAATACGTATTCTATTTCATTTCACGAAATAAATATATACATCATCAATGTACTTGTGTTCTTCCGTCTTTATTCGTATTAGTTGTCGTCCTCATTCTGATCCACAATCCTTTCGTATTCTTCCTCTTCCCCTTCCTTTTCCCTCTCCTCCTCTTCCTCCTCCTCCTTTTACTCCTCCTCTTCGTCGTCCTTCTTCTCCTCCTTTACTTCGTCACTATCGTGTTTACTATCTTTTATTCATCATTGCTGTTTATTTTTTCTTCCCCATTGGCCGGCAGCCACACCAAGGGCTTTGCAAGAGAGAGGGAGAGAGAGAGAGAGAGAGAGAGAGAGAGAGAGAGAGAGAGAGAGAGAGAGAGAGAGAGAGAGAGAGAGAGAGAGAGAGAGAGAGAGAGAGAGAGAGAGAGAGAGAGAGAGAGAGAGAGAGAGAGAGAGAGAGAGAGAGAGAGAGAGAGAGAGAGAGAGAGAGAGAGGTTTGGTTTAGTGTCTCCTTCTCTCCTTCATTACCTTGATAAAAAAAAAAGTACATATAATCTTCCTCTGCGTCCTTAGCTCTTTGAAGTACTTGAAATTTTACCTAGTGGTGGAGATGGTGGTTGGATATGTGTGTGTGTGTTTGTGTGGGTAAATGAATGGGGTATTTAAGAGGCATTTTTCATATATATATATATATATATATATATATATATATATATATATATATATATATATATATATATATATATATATATATATATATATATATATATATATATATATATATATATATATATATATATATATATATATATATATATATATATATATATATATATATATATATATATATATATATATATATATATATATATATATATATATATATATATATATATATATATATATATATATATATATATATATATATATATATATATATATATATATATATATATATATATATATATATATATATATATATATATATATATATATATATATATATATATATATATATATATATATATATATATATATATATATATATATATATATATATATATATATATACGCACGCACATATTCACAAGCCTGAACACCTTTCTACTTTTGATGTGAGGCGTGACTGAATTGATAAGAATGAAATGAAAACAGATAAAAAGAGACAAAGATAGAGTACCATGTGATGAAATATATGTTAAACAATTCTTGTAAAAAACTCATTCAAACCAAAACAAAATAATGATACACAACTAACATCGTGCATTTCCGATATCTGTAACGACAAGCGGCTCTGGGTAACGCTCCTATAGCTGTAGAAAGTCGAGTACCAGCCGAGCCTCCACACCTTCCTCCCAGCATTAAAGATTGGGCAGTATGACAGTTATAGGCTGCGAGTTCACACCACCTGCCGCCCAAACGCCATCTGTGCTTCTAAACCCAGATGGTGGTGGTGATAGTGGTGGTGGTGGTCCCTTGTCTTGAAGGTACTAGCACTGGACACCGGCTTCTATTTGTTCACCATTCTTTGACTCTCACTTCATATGTTTATCCTGTACTTCACCTCCTCTGTTTTTTTTTCATCGTTCTACTCTGTACCCATTATTTTTCTCTTGCTCTTCTTGCTTCTTTGCGTTTTTTTCTTCTTCCTTTGCGTTTTTCTTCTTTTCCTGCCCTTTTTTCACTTTTTGTCTTTCTTCTTCTCTGCGTTTTTTCTTCTCTTCCTCCGGCGGTTTTTCATTTAGGCATTCGCCTTT
>NC_059291.1:14967938-14992938 GCF_017591435.1 Portunus trituberculatus
TATTATGTCGAGCCAGTGAATGCTGATTAGCCGTTTGACCTGCTTGAGACAGGCTTGGTCTCTTGAGCGTTGACCCACTTACTGATTAATTAACACACGGAGAGAGGGATCCCTTAATGACTGCATGACGCTGCTGGCTGCATGACTTGACGGGATGACTGACTGGCTCATTTAAGGTTGACATATTTGATGGCAAATATCAGTGATCCTTTGGCTTAGGGACTGACTGGCCTCGTAACTAATTTCCAGGATGACAGGCATGCAGGGTGACTGGTTGACTGAATTACTGATTACAGACTGATTGAATAGAAAAGTGATTGACTAAGAAAGTATCTACATAGAAAGATAAGTGAAATGCCTGGGTGACTTACTTTGCATAACTTGTTGAAAGGTTGACAAGCATGCATGGTGACTAGCTATCGAGATAACTGTATTACAGGAAGACTGGCTGGCTTTATGGCTTACTATGATAATAAATAGTTAGTCAAGTGACTGTCCGATAAGATTTTTTATTGGTTCAGTACGTAGTATGATAGATGACTGACTGGTTATAAATAATATGTTAGAACTACTAACAAGATTTCTCCTGTCTGACTTTGTAAGTTTTAGGATAGATGTCAAACATTCTTTTTTTTATGTATGAGGGAGAACTACCAAGAGAAAAAATATGAACATTAGGAAAAAAATGAATTGTAGTCTCCATAAAAGAATCAAAGGAATTAGTCAAAATTCAGAGACAAATGTCTTGACACCTCTCTCTTAAAAGAAGTTAAGTCTTAGGAAAATGGAAATATAGAAGCAGGCAGGGAGTTCCAGAGTTTACCAGAGAAAGGTATGAATGATTAAGAATACTGGTAACTCTTGTATTAGAAGTTGGACAGAATAGGGATGAGAGGAAGAAGAAAGCCTTGTGCATTGAAGCCGCATGAGGAGGGGAGGCATGCAGTTAGCAAGATCAGAGCAGTTTGCATGAAAATAGCGATAACAGATAGAAAGGGATGCAACATTTCGGCGGTGAGAAAGAGGTTGAAGACAGTCAGTCAGAGGAGGGGGAGTTGGTGAGACCAAAAAGCTTTTGATTCCACCTTATCTAATAAAGCTGTATGAGAGGAACCCTCCCGAAACATGCGAAAAGTACTCCAAACAAGGACGGATAAGGCCCTTGTACAGAGTTAGCAGTTGGAAGATCGAGGAAAACTTGAGTGGATGGCGCAGAACGCCTAACTTCATAGAAGCTGTTTTAGCAAGAGATGAGATGTGAAATTTCCAGTTAAGTTTATGAGTAAAGGACAAACCAAGAATATTTAATCTGGAAGAGGGAGACAGTTGAGTGTCATTAAAGAAGAGTGGATTGTTGTCTAGAACGTTGTGTTGAGTTAATAGATGGAGGAATTTAGTTTTTGAGGAATTGAAAAACTACTATGTTTTCTCTGCCCCAATCAGAAATCTGAGAAAGATCAGAAGTCAGGCGTTCTGTGGCGTCCCATCGTAATCTGTTGACTTCCTGAAGGGTTGGACGTCTTTGAAAGAAAGTGGAAAGATGTAGGGTGGTGTCATCAGCGTACGAGTGGAACTGAATAGGTAGATGATAAAATGACTGTCTGACAATTATTTAAAGTAGCTCAGTAGGTGGAATGATAGACAACAGACGAGTAAAATAACTACATGACATTGGGGAGCATAAACCATGATAATATGTACTGGCAGTCTAAGCTTGGCAGAAGTCGCAATGGGCTCCGTCAAGTCGGATTGGCCTAGGGTTGCGAGGCTCACCTGCATGTGTTGTCCCCGTACACACCACCTCGAATCAATACATTAGAGGCAACACGTCAACTTCATTTTTGCCACACGAGCAACACTCGACATTCACATGTGTTGTCAGTGTCCTCCTTCCTCGAAGCTGATTTACAATGCCTGATGTAGGTCCATAATTCTTCCCAGTAACCTCCAGTACCTTAATGCATATCCCAACACTGTCACCTCTTGAAGCCCTGAGATGTATGGTGTTGAATTTGTTATCTAGATGGATGGTGGTGGAATGTGATGGAAAGATAATCTATATTAGTTCCATGTTGTTTTTTAGGTTTGAGTGGTTTGTAGAGAGAAAGATGAAAAAAATACCTAATATTATGCAAGTGTGGAACGATGAAGATCTCAAAATAAGAAGAATTGTATACACATAGAAAATTTTAGAATATAGGACGTAAAAGAAACAATAAAAAGGTGTAGGAATAAAATAACAGAAGAAAACTGAAAACAAGAAAAGATACGAGAGTGATAAAGTAAGTCTATCTCGTCATGAATATGATGCATTTTTCTTCTTGACACCACTCCACCACTACTCCCACCATCAGTACTTACCAACATCACCACCACCCCAACCACCACCATTAATACCACTATCTTCAACCTCAAACCCACAATCATTACAACCACCATTACCACCACTACCACAACCATCATCATCAAAAGTTCCAGTAAATTTACCATTAAAATCCATAACTCTCAATACCGCTTCCAACTATCACTACCACCACCACCACCACAACCACCACCATCAACCCTAATGCTGTTAGAGGAACCCATACACAAACATTGCCTTTCATAAAACATCAACACACAGGATATTTCAGCTAAATATAGCATTATATATTGAATATTGACATTAATATTTTTTCTATGTACATATGTACTCTATCGACACATCGACACTATTATTAATTATATACGTAAGCTAATGAATAACTAGTACATGCACCTTTGTTCTTTTACACGTGGGCGTGTACCTATGCAGTTGATTATGATTATAACGATGGAAGTTACACATATATATATATATATATATATATATATATATATATATATATATATATATATATATATATATATATATATATATATATATATATATATATATATATATATATATATATATATATATATATATATATATATATATATATATATATATATATATATATATATATATATATATATATATATATATATATATATATATATATATATATATATATATATATATATATATATATATATATATATATATATATATATATATATATATATATATATATATATATATATATATATATATATATATATATATATATATATATATATGTGTGTGTGTGTGTGTGTGTGTGTGTGTGTGTGTGTGTGTGTGTGTGTGTGTGTGTGTGTGTGTGTGTGTGTGTGTGTGTGTGTGTGTGTGTGTGTGTTGTGTTTACCTATTTGTAGTTTTAGATTTACAGGGCCTGGGCTTTATGCTCGTGTGGCCCCGTCTCCATATCTACACTTATCCAATTTCTCTTTAAAACTATGCACACTCGTTGCTGACACCACATCCTCACTTAAACTGTTCCAAGTCTCAACACATCTTTGCTGGAAACTATATTTTTTAACATCTTTCAGACATCTCCCCTTACTCAGTTTCTTACTATGCGATCTTGTGCTTCTAATCTCATATTCTTCTCTCAGAATTAGTTAGTGTGTGTGTGTGTGTGTGTGTGTGTGTGTGTGTGTGTGTGTGTGTGTGTGTGTGTGTGTAATTCACCTCCTCGGTCGTCTGCTGGTCACCCAGCCAGTCTTCCCCATTACGGAGCGAGCTCAGAGCTCATAGACCGATCTTCGGGTAGGACTGAGACCTCGTCACACACAACACACACCGAGAAAGCGAGGCCACAACCCCTTGAGTTACATCCCGTACCTATTTACTGCTAGGTGAAAAGGGGCCACACATTAAGAGGCTTGCCCATGTGCCTCGCCGCTTCCCGGAGGTGTGTGTGTGTGTGTGTGTGTGTGTGTGTGTGTGTGTGTGTGTGTGTGTGTGTGTGTGTGTGTGTGTGTGTGTGTGAGTGTGTGTCTGCGAGCGCGTGATTTTGAATTTCTGCCTCTGTCGCACAATAGCCTCGTAATTATCTTTCCTATTTTTAACAGGCTACAAATAGAGTGTGTTACGATGCTGGCGGTGATACTCGCGCCGTAAAGGGAAGGGATGGAACGAGTGTTTGGTGTGGAGAGAAATAATCAAGAATAAATTCTTTTTTGTCTTTGGGAGGCGTCACACTTATGAAATTAAATTGAACACACACACACACACACACACACACACACACACACACACACACACACACACACACACACACACACACACACACACACACACACACACACACACACACACACACACACACACACACACACACACACACACACACACACACACACACACACACACACACACACACACACACACACACACACACACACACACACACACACACACACACACACACACACACACACACACACACACACATGCACACTTTTATTGGTGTTTTAATGAAGTGTCCTTTGCCTTGTGGTGGACCATCGCTGCGTTGGTATCTGGAGGAAAAAATTCATTTGCCTGTTTTTTTTCCTGTTTATTCAAACAAATAATACAAAAATATTGATTTCACGTCGATGCCTGGATATAGACACGTGGGATCAGAAGAGGGAGTGGGAGGGGATCCCAGAGATCTACGGATCCACCGCCCCGCTCCCCAGTCAGGCATCCCACACACACACACCCCGCCATGGGGCTGGTGACCTGTGAACCGCTGCTACTATTAGGAAGCTGCTGCTCTTGGAGGGGAGCGACGCACGTACTCATGGACACACACACACACACACACACACACACACACACACACACACACACACACACACACACACACACACACACACACACACACACACACACACACACACACACAAACACACAAACACACACACACACACACACTATGCGCGTGTAAACGCACACACACGTACTCAAAATCATTCATACACACCTGCGCGCACCTACACACACACACACACACACACACACACACACACACACACACACACACACACACACACACAAATGTTCTCTCTCTCTCTCTCTCTCTCTCTCTCTCTCTCTCTCTCTCTCTCTCTCTCTCTCTCTCTCTCTCTCTCTCTCTCTCTCTCTCTCTCTCTCTCTCTCTCTCTCTCTCTCTCTCTCTCTCTCTCTCTCTCTCTCTCTCTCACACACACACACACACACACACACACACACACACACACACACACACACACACACACACACACACACACACACACACACACACACACACACACACACACACACACACACACACACACACACACACACACACACACACACACACACACACTGAAACATTTATATATAATTTCATTATAACAGTTTTATCAATAGACATATATATATACATACATTTGCTTAAGAATGTATATATAGACATATGTGTACATATATTATATACTCCAAGCAACAGATACCTTATACATATATATATGTATATACATACATAAATGATCATCTTTGGGTGATTGAGTTGTACACAATGAGGGTGAATGGATCCTAGGAGCGCCTCCTGGCCGCCTAGGTATCCTGACTAGCAGACGTGACGTGACACACTGAACCTCACACATGTATGGTGGAGGGGTGCCACTAGAATTCCGCCGCACCAGTGTGTGGGGCTGCAATCCAGCACTCCTGCAGCCTCGTAACGCGGCCATCAGAACACACAGTATTGTAGGGAATGGAACCACTGTTTGCGTTTAGCACCGAATGACGTGCGAACGAGGTCGTGCAGGCAGGTCGATATTGCAGCACTGTAAATAGTGCCGAATTAAGATCCTGATCTGAAATGTCTAGTTCACCGTCCACACCTGCCCGCACTGCTTCCCGCCGTCACGTGACGCTCACAACTCACTCCTCTAAACAGATTTGCCATGTTCCACGATCTTGACAATTGCTTTAAGTATTAATCTTCTTTCCATAGTCTTCTTCATTAATAAAATAAGGGATAAAGGAAATAGAAGGACGAAGCCTCACCTGACGTTTCTTTCGCCACACATGGAGGTGAAGGCGAGTTAAAACATCTTCTTAGCCTGAAACTTTAGTCGCCTCTTATCAACTGCTTGAGATCATACCTTAGAGAAATATACATGATATTTCTTCCCCATCATGCAGTATTTAAAATCTTTTAATCTTCTCAGGGACTGCCACGTCTAGACCTGATGGCTTTTTGTGGTTTCCCTTATTTTTTACGCTCTTATGCTCTTATGATAACTTAGTGGGAAGACTCTTGGATAGCTCCTCTTAGGGTTAAACACTCTTTATCTTTCTTCCTCAGTGTGGCCTCCATCCCTGGTGGCCTCGGCTCATACCACGCTCTCCTCAGCCTGCATCATCTGGTCCACCGGGCAGTACATGTCACCCCTTACACCTGGGTAATCCTCCACATCCTTCGGTGAGTGTTGTTGCCTCACCAGGGGCCGGTACGCGTCTGAGCTTTGCCCGAGGGAGTGCTGCCGAGAGAGAGAGAGAGAAGGAGGGTAAAGAAGTGAGAGTTGTTAAGTATACCTTATATTTATACTATACACCAAGATTATTACAGTTTTATGTGGTGGTGCATACTGTTTATGTGTGTGTGTGTGTGTGTGTGTGTGTGTGTGTGTGTGTGTGTGTGTGTGTGTGTGTGTGTGTGTGTGTGTGTGTGTTTGTGAGTGTGTGCAAAAGATCTTTGTACTAGTATATGTATGTGGATGTGTTGAACATAGCCATCGTTCCAGTCCATTTGCCCTTATGAAACCATATCAGTATATTTCAGCAGCACATATTTTTTGTATATTTTTCTTTCATGTATGTATGTAGGGGAAAGTGATACTAGCTGCCACTGCCATATATATATATATATATATATATATATATATATATATATATATATATATATATATATATATATATATATATATATATATATATATATATATATATATATATATATATATATATATATATATATATATATATATATATATATATATATATATATATATATATATATATATATATATATATATATATATATATATATATATATATATATATATATGAGAGAGAGAGAAACCGGTGGAGGGCACCTAAGATATATCTAAAACAGGCTGAATGAAGTACGACTTCCCGAGCAAGGTCAAAAAAAGATAACCAAATATAAGAGGTGAAACCTACCTCTTAAATGACTTCAAGTCATTAAAAGGTGGACATAAAGAGGCATGTAGTTTTGTGTAAAGGAAGCGAGTTGTCTTTAAAAAAAACAGGTTGTGACTGCCGCTTTGTATTGTGAGACAGAAAGGGAAGTGTTCAGTGAGATGTGATTGGCTTTAATGAAAGGTTCACATCACTCCCTGATATAGTTCTTTACCCCTCACTGGAAAATATTATCGTTTCGAAAGGTGTGTACTGCCTCTTCCATATATTTACCAAGATCAGTCATTCCATTTAACTGACCATTCTACAATTATTTCACTATATTCTTAAACAGTATCTTCCACCTTCAACAAAGGCTAAACAGCTATTTAGCGTGATTTGTCACATGATATTACATGCTAGGAATATCATCCCATATTCATACATTTATTCTTAATGCTTTTAACGAAATAAACCATGAGTATAATTTGGTGGTGGTTGGTAGCAGTGTTTGCTTACCATCACATCAGCTGCCAGCCATGCAGTCCTGACCTGACCTGACTTGACCAGTCCAGACCACGGTGTCTCACCGTTCCACCACAGGCATTATGATTTATTAATAGACTTGGTGAGCCAGGAAAAGTGCCTCTAAATAAAAGCACTTATGGCCGTAGTGGCCATAACACGGGAGAGAATGGCCACCTTCAACTGTACAGGTTATGAGAAGAGGGCATTCCACCAACTATGGGTACTTATCAAGCGATAAAAACATACAGTTGATCGTAAGGTAAGTAGAATTCTGATTGAAAGTTTGGGAGATAGAGATGCGGTGATTGAAGCTGGTGGCGGCGGTGATGTTGACAGTTGCTATTCCTAATTCCTGGGTTTGGTTCCGATCATAATTTTTGTAAAATAGGCTATTTAGACGATAACTTATATATTTTTTATGTTTCTAAAATCAATCAGTTCACAATAAAAAACTAATAAATCCTACCTGAGCATTGCCTCTCCGAGCTGCGGGAAAGCAGCGTTCGCTTTTAAGAATATCGATTTCTTCAGGATGGGACCCTTCAAGTGATGAAGGTGGAAGGTATTGTTTAAAAATCCGGCCTTTACTACACTCAAAATTAATGATCTTACTGACAAAATCAACATGTTATCCAATCTTATAATAGCGCACCAATAAGCACCTATCTAAAACACACACACACACACACACACACACACACACACACACACACACACACACACACACACACACACACACACACACACACACACACACACACACACACACACACACACACACACACACACACACACACACACACACACACACACACACACACACACACACACACACACACACTCAGAAAAATAATACAGGCAGCAATGAGATGAATTACTGTGACGCACAGCTTGTGATTAAAAGAAAACAAACCACCATCAACATTTCCAGCTGCGATTGAAAAAAAAAAAAAACTCGGGAACAGCATCACTTTAATTGTTTCCTGAGTGTTTGAATTAATCTGCTTGTGATCAAACGAACCGTTCTGCTCTAGACTAGTTTAGAATGGGAATGAGAGTGTATGGTGGTGAAAAGGAGAGGGTAACTGGAGGAAAAAAAGAGGGAAAGGCCACTGATTGGAGATGAGTCAGGATAGCAAACGAAGAAGATATATTGATTTTCTTTCGATGATTAAATTACATGTGCCTATAGTAAAGAAAAAAGAAGAAAATGAGAGAATGTAATGCTAATGTTCAGTGCAGTTGATGGAGAGAGAGAGAGAGAGAGAGAGAGAGAGAGAGAGAGAGAGAGAGAGAGAGAGAGAGAGAGAGAGAGAGAGAGAGAGAGATGGGATTTGGCGGGAGGGACAAAGAAAACAGAACAGAAAAGAAGAGCAGAAGGAAGAAAGATATAACAGAAAAAGATGGATGAGGAGAAAAAAAAAGTGAGAAGCTGTCAGGGAAGAGAACGAAAGAATGCGTGGAATATAGAAGTTGTAACTAAATGATTAACAGATTGATGGATTAATTGACTGATCCTTAGCGTACTGTACTTCACAAGAATGAAAGGTGAAAATACTGCCAGGTAGAGAGATGATCTACAAATACTTTTCACAATGATTAAAATCCACGTTCGATAGAAATAATAATAATGAAAAATCCAGAACAAAGCGTCACCCTTTTATTTCTAGATATACCAACAAAATGCATCTTTTCATGTGCAAAAAGCCACGTTTTAAAGATAACTCACACAAAACTGTGAACAAAGCGTTACGTATGCTATTCCTATTAAGGAAAAAATGTAAAATTTCTGAATAAAAGTTACATTTTATCAATAATAAAAAAAATATCTTGCCACTTGTCTTGGTACCTAATAATGAGTAAGGACTGCAAATTAACGTTTCATCAAAAAATAAGTGAAACAAAAGCAATGCTAAAGCGCCATATTCTAACTTAAATACCAAACAGTATTTATATTTTCATGAATGAAGGCTACAATTTAGAAATATCATAACTGACCGCAAGAAGAAAGTGAATAAAGTAATAAAATAAAGCCCCACATTTTTACACCAATTTCAAACAACATACATACTCATCAATAATTTCGTGTCGAAAGAACATCTTTTACCGACGTGATTCCCTCATATAGATAGACAGTGATGAGCCATTACCAGATCCATAGCTAATGACGCACGTGTTGGTGAAGGTGAGGCAATGATACACCTGTCCGCGGCATGCTGATGAGTTAATTATATGGGCAATTCATGGCTAGTATTGGCAAGAGATTGATGGTTGTAGGGTGAGCGTTATTGACAAAATAGACTCATAAACTGGAGAACACTACCTCCTTTGATTTGTGTGTGTTTATGTGTGTGTGTGTGTGTGTGTGTGTGTGTGTGTGTGTGTGTGTGTGTGTGTGTGTGTGTGTGTGTGTGTGTGTGTGTGTGTGTGTGTGTGTGTGTGTGTGTGTGTGTGTGTGTGTGTGTGTGTGTGTGTGTGTGTGTGTGTGTGTGTGTGTGTGTGTGTGTGTGTGTGTGTGTGTGTGTGTGTGTGTGTGTGTGTGTGTGTGTGTGTGTGTGTGTGTGTGTGCACGCGTACGAGCGCGCTTGTAGTATTGCGTGGGTGTGTATGGATGTATAGATATTAATATAAATTCATCCATAAGCGCTGTTTCAGGAGAGAGGAAGAGTGCAACACTAATACACTCACACACACACACACACACACACACACACACACACACACACACACACACACACACACACACACACACACACACACACACACGGATGATAAACACACACACACACACACACACACACACACACACACACACACACACACACACACACACACACTGCGGATAGAAAATAACACAACCCCACGACCGATTCCTGACCCAGTGCTGACGGAGCGTGAGGCAGCGATAAACTAAGCTCCACAGGATGTGAATGTGCCAATTGTCCCCGAGACCCGAGCCGCCGCCGCACCAATCTGGAGTGTTTGTGCTTCCTTGGAGCGGCCCGAATCCAGCACTCCCTTGCCTATCTCTCCTCACTCTCTCTTTCTCACCAATGCTTCCTTACTCTTGCCACTGCCTCTCCTGCTGTTCATTGCTCCAGAAAGCCTTAATAGCACACAATGGGGGGAGGTTTGCTTCTACACACACACACACACACACACACACACACACACACACACGTCATATTTATAAAAAAAAAATGTTCACGTCAAGACTGTGTCCTCTGTCCAGCCTAAACAGATATATTACTGACTATAAATATTTCCCAGCGCTACATATATTTTCAAATTTCCTTCTCCTAGTACTATATATATGTCGAGTGTGAAAGAAATATGAGTGCTTGGAGATTATTTCCTCCTTCTTTTGTCATATTCTTTACATTCTCCTTTTTTTTTATATATATTTACCAGCCATTAAGATAAAGGAAGGAGGAAGGAGGAGGGTAGGAGGCAGAGGAGGAAGAAAAGAGATTGAAGGGAGGAGGTGGATGATAAGTGGGGATAACGAAAAATAACGTGAAAAAGAGTAGAGGAAAAACTAAAAGATATGGAGGATAAGAGAGGGAATGGGTAATAAAAAAGAAGAGGAGGATTAGAGGAAGAAGGGGGAGGGTGTGATAGTGGTGGTGGTGGTGATGGTGGTAGAAACATGATTAAGAAATTAAGGATAAGAATGTGAAAGAAAAAAAATAAAGAAAAAAGGGCAGGAATAAAAGAAAGAAAATAAGAGCAAGAACAAAAAGAAGAAGAAGGATATACACAGAAAATACATTAAAGATAAACTGTTGAAGAATAAAAGAAGGGAAAATGCAGAACACACACACAAAAAAATATCCTAATCATTAAGTCATAAACAACATAACTTTCCCTTCTCCCTTCCGTCTTTCCCTCCTCTCCTTTTTCTCTTCACCGCTGTCTCGCCCAGTACAGCTATCAGGGAATTTGAACCCCTATTAAGTACCAACCACATTCCCCTATCCCATTTCCTTTTTCGTCCTTCTTATGTGACGTTTCCATAACAGGATCACGCTACTCTGTGTTTATTGGCATCCAATCATCTGGCTAATGATGTTAAATTCTCCTGAAGAGCCAATGTCACTGATTTTCGTCAGTGAATGTGGCGTTGGTGGGGAAGTATTGGGAGTATTGATAGCAGAACTAATAGTAAGAATAGATATATTGGTAAGAATAGTTATAGGAGGGGAGAAGTAAAAGGGATAGGTGATGATGGTAGTGGTGAAATAAGGATTGATAGGAAGATATATATAGCATGAACGGAAGCAGCGGTAAGGAAGATATTAGTAATAGGAGGAAGAGGAGGTGGAGAAGGATAGGAGGAGGAGTAGAACGGGGGAGAAATAGTAGTAGTAGTAGTAGTAGTAGTAGTAGTAGTAGTAGTAGTAGTAATAGTAGTAGTAGTAGAAGAAGAAGAAGAAGAAGAAGAAGAAGAAGAAGAAGAAGAAGAAGAAGAAGTGAATGAATGAATGAAAAAAATAAATAGAAAATACCTAGGAGGAAAGAGAAAAATTGAAGAAAGAGAAGAAGGAAGAAGAAAAAGTGATGAGAAGGAGAGAATGATAAAAGAAAACGAAGAAGAAAATGTGATAAAATAATAATTAGCTGAAACAGAAAGAAAGGAAATAAGAAGAGCGTAAAACGATAAAAGCAAGAAAGAGGAAAAGGAGGAAGAAAAAGAGAAGAGGAAAAGGCAGCAGAAAACAAGAAATAGGATATAGTGGAACAAGGGAAGGAACACCAGCAAAAAATAAGAAAAAAAAAACGAGGAAGAGGAGGAGGAGGAAGAGGAGGAGTAAGAGGAAGAAGAAAAGGAGGAAAACGAGAAGGATTGCCATTCGTGTGTTATGTACCGTTAGTTATTGCTACAGTAGAAATGTTGTGTCTGTAATGCAATGCTACTGTGCTGCGCCGTGCCTTCCTGTTCGTGTATAATGTTATGATGTAGTTCATTGTGGTGCGAGCTCTTTGTTATGATTTATGCTGCATTGGCGTGTAGTGTGCCTGTGCGTGTAGTGTGTGGTGTGGCGTTACAGTGTGTGTTGCTTTGGTGTATATTAATGTGGTGGTGGGAGGTTTTGATGTGGTTATGTGGTGGTTTGTGTCATTTCCCGTGGTGAAGTGTTCCTGTGTTATAATATTTGTTGATTGATTTTTCTATTTGGCTCTTGTTTAATTTTCCAGTATTTTGCATTCTTCTTTTCTTATTTTTTTCTTAACGGTCTCTCTATTTTTTCATCCATGGAGTGGTGTGTTGGTGTGCCTGGCGCTTAGAGTTTGGCATATTGATGTAGTATTGCTCTGTTTCTTGGTAATGATTTCTTTTCTTTCACTAATTTAATTTCTAAACACTTCGGCTTCTTTTCTTATTTCTTATCACTTCTGTTTACCCTCCCAAAATATAAATGGTGTGTGTGTATTTACCAAGTTGTATTTACCTAGTTGTAATTTTACAGGGCCTGGGCTTTATGCTCGTGTGGCCCCGTCTCCATATCTACACTTTAAAACTATGTACACTCTTTGCTGACACCATTTCCTCACTCAAACTGTTCCAAGTCTCAACACATCTTTGCGGGAAACTAATTTTTTTTTACATCTCTCAGACATCTTCCCTTCCTCAGTTTCTTACTATACGATCTCGTGCTTCTAATGTCATATTCTTCTCTCAGGATTAGTTTCTCATTATCCATTTGATCCATTCCGTTAATCAATTTATAAACTTGTATCAGACCCCCTCTCTCTCTTCTCTGTTACAAGGTTGGTAGATCCATAGCTTTTAGTCTCTCCTCATATGTCATCCCTTTAAATTCTGGAACCATTATTTTAGCCATTTTTTGTATTCTCTTCAATTTCCTTATGTGTTTCTTTTTATGGGGGGTCCACACAACTCCTGCATATTCCAATCTAGGTTTTATTTTAGTACTTATCAATTTCTTCATCATTTCTTTGTCCATATAGTGAAATGTTAATCCAATATTCCTTAGCAAATTATACGTCTTTGAAAATTCTATGAATATGATTGTTGTGTGTGTGTGTGTGTGTGTGTGTGTGTGTGTGTGTGTTTGTGATTGTGTGTGCATGTGTGAAAGGAATCCCCTAATTGGCATAATCACATACATCAAACTAACTACACACTACATCAAAAAGAAAATGCGGAAGAAAGGAAAAAATAAAATAAAATTCCAATATCTTAAAAAGTTGTAGTATGACAATGTGGTAGAGTGTCCTGTCGTAGTCTGGTGATGTCATGTGCACTCACCATGGGCAGGTCGTCGTGCACGGAGCTCTCCACCACCTCGTACAGCGTGACGTCCACCTTCTTCTCTGCGGCGGACAGCAGGTCATAGGTCTCTTCTGGTGGCGAGAGAGAGATGGGAGTGATAGTGAGAAGGTGCACTGAAAACATGCCTGAGTAATTGTTTGGCTTCCTGATATATCATTTCAATATGGTTTAGTCTCGTTATCTTATTGCTATTTGACACATTTTTCTTTAATTACTATCCTTAATAAGACGTTTCCTCTTCTCCTGCAGCCATTTCCTAATATTATATTGTCAAAACGTTGCAAAATCTATCATTCTTTACTGCATTGCTTTTAATGGCGCGAAATTTGCATCGAAAGAGTTAAATTCATAATGTTTACATGTTTTAGTGGTTTTACTTGTGTTTGAATTATGGATAAGTGTTGTAGTGTACCTTTACTGAAGGATTTGGAGACTGTATATAAGTTTCGAATGTGATTCAGTAGGTTTGGGCAGATCAGAATGTTATTATAGTGTGATGCAAGATTACTCTAAGGTTTGATGATTTAGTGCACGTTTAGGATATATTTTTACGTTGCGTTGAAAAATGTAGGTAATGTTATTTTATTGTTGTACAAGTTTAATGTAAGGTTTGTTGATTTGTAGCACATTTGGAATATAATTTAATAGTTTGGTGCAAATCTACAGTACACATTATTTCGATGTGCTCCATGTTTGATGTAAGGTTTGATTATCTGGAATATAATTACATAGTCTGGTGCATTTTTTATGCTATTTTTCACTATGATGATTCTTCACTGTCTCACTTGATTTGCTTCACGTTTGGAATATAAATTTATGGTATGGTGCAGTTTTGTATATTCATTTTGATGTGGTATTGTTATAAATTACGAATGTAATCGTACGTGACACTGATGACAGCAAAACTAGTATTTGAGGAATTCAAATCTCATACTGCCTTTACGTTTTTCTCGATAAGAACATAAAGAATTTTTCGGGATCCTTTTCATACTGTCATTAGCACTTCAGAGTAACCACCATTCCTACGTTTCTGATATTGTAAATACTTCATTCTTTCTCAATCACTATCAATAAAGTTATGAATGTATCCCTCTTCACTTAAAATGTTTCTTACCATTACATAAATGTTACAATACTCTCTCCCTGCAATACAAACTAATCATCCTTATTGCTCTCCTGGTGTTGCAAATTCTTTATTCATTTTCATTCACCTCCATCAAAGATATTGATCTTTACTTTATGAAGTCATGAAGTCTTTGCTTATTACTAACCGTTACATCACGATTTGATTATTTTCCTACCACTCCACTTAATCCATTCCTACCTTCCAGATTCAACTACACCATTAAAGTTACGAAACTTTCTCCTCTCTCTCTCTCTCTCTCTCTCTCTCTCTCTCTCTCTCTCTCTCTCTCTCTCTCTCTCTCTCTCTCTCTCTCTCTCTCTCTCTCTCTCTCTCTCTCTCTCTCTCTCTCTCTCTCTCTCTCTCTCTCTCTCTCTCTCTCTCTCTCTCTCTCTCTCTCTCTCTCTCTCTCTCTCTCTCTCTCTCTCTCTCTCTCTCTCTCTCTCTCTCTCTCTCTCTCTCTCTCTCTCTCTCTCTCTCTCTCTCTCTCTCTCTCTCTCTCTCTCTCTCTCTCTCTCTCTCTCTCTCTCTCTCTCTCTCTCTCTCTCTCTCTCTCTCTCTCTCTCTCTCTCTCTCTCTCTCTCTCTCTCTCTCTCTCTCTCTCTCTCTCTCTCTCTCTCTCTCTCTCTCTCTCTCTCTCTCTCTCTCTCTTACACTTACTACTACCCATTATACCACCCTTCCTAGTATTCATCTTCAATCTTCCCCTCTCAATTCACTATACCAATCTAGAGCCCTTCCCTATAGCTTTATCTGGTGTCAGGGTGAGGCCATCAGCAAAGAGCAGCTCGGAGCTACACGTAAGCCCTGCCTTGTGATGTCCTCCTCACTCAGCAGAAATGAACATAAGTGAATGGAGTGACTGAGTGACTGACTTGAGTGACTGCCTGCCTGCCTTCCTCTGATGCAGCGTCACCTTGGTATAAAAGTGTATGAAGTCTTTTTGTTATTGTGTCTTTGTCTTGGTTCTTTTCTATCCTGTTTAGTTTGTGTATCTCAAGTGGATGCATTGAGTCGTGTGTTTCTTTCTTTCTTTCTTTCTTTCTTTCTTTTATTTCTTGTTGTTGCTTATATATTTATCATCTATTTTCTTCTTTTCTTCTTTTTCTTCTTCTTTGTTCTTGTTCTTCTTCTTTTTCTTCTTCTTTTTCTTGTTCGTCTTGTTCTTGTTCTTGTTCTTGTTCTTCTTGTTTTTGTCCTTATTCTTCTTCTACCTTCCAATTTTACAAAGCTCCGTCCTCTTCTCTCTCTCTCTCTCTCTCTCTCTCTCTCTCTCTCTCTCTCTCTCTCTCTCTCTCTCTCTCTCTCTCTCTCTCTCTCTCTCTCTCTCTCTCTCTCTCTCTCTCTCTCTCTCTCTCTCTCTCTCTCTCTCTCTCTCTCTCTCTCTCTCTCTCTCTCTCTCTCTCTCTCTCTCTCTCTCTCTCTCTCTCTCTCTCTCTCTCTCTCTCTCTCTCTCTCTCTCTCTCTCTCTCTCTCTCTCTCTCTCTCTCTCTCTCTCTCTCTCTCTCTCTCTCTCTCTCTCTCTCTCTCTCTCTCTCTCTCCAGCTGTGAGTATCGTCTTTCGTTAATGAGGTGTTTCCGTAACTAGATTATCGAACTCATGTCGTTTCATTTTTTCTTGTGATTATCGTACGTCTCCATTCGTGTAGCAATCAATGCATCATTTTTACAAACTTCTGTCACTCCTTTCCTGCTGCGAATATCGTGTTTTGTTTTTTATGTAGAGCTAGAGACTAAATTTTCCAAAGTTTTATCATTCTTGCTTCTTTTTCATTTGTTCTTCTTTTTCACTGTACAAGTTTGAGTGGTTTTGTTCTGACTATGTGTTGCGTTCCAGTTAACTTTCAGTATTTCGTATTTTGTGTTGTATTGTGTTTGTCTCTTAATTTATTTTATATTTCTTTTTTTTTTCTTTTTCATTCCTAATATTCTTTCTTTCATTACTTTTCTTCTTCTCTCTCTCTCTCTCTCTCTCTCTCTCTCTCTCTCTCTCTCTCTCTCTCTCTCTCTCTCTCTCTCTCTCTCTCTCTCTCTCTCTCTCTCTCTCTCTCTCTCTCTCTCTCTCTCTCTCTCTCTCTCTCTCTCTCTCTCTCTCTCTCTCTCTCTCTCTCTCTCTCTCTCTCTCTCTCTCTCTCTCTCTCTCTCTCTCTCTCTCTCTCTCTCTCCCTTCACTTTCACTACTACTGGTGCATGTCATTTATCAAAAAAAAAAAAAAACATTATTAAACTGATATGAACTTATCTTCATTTATCGAGGTATTTCTACGTGTTTTTCTGTATAGGAATAGTTGTGTGTGCCCTTAACAGTCCTCTAGTATCCTTCATTCTCCTCTAACTTACCGAAAGTCCAGTCCTTCCTTTCCTCCTCTCCCATACCGCCTGCCAAACTTAACACGCCACACATACCACCACTGCCCTTCTCCTCTTCATTCCCTACATTCTTCTACAACTCTCTGAAATATAATACGTGGTTTGTTTTCTTCTAGTCCCTTCTCTTTATATTTTTTTTTTCTTCGGTTTCTTTGTTTTTTTCTTATTCTATTGTCCTTCTTTGCTTGTCTGAGAATACATTAGCTTGCGTGTGTCTGTCTTTATGTGTGTCTTTGTCTATTTGTATTTCCATATCTCCTATTTTGTTTGTCTCTGTGTGTCTGCGTGTCTGGCTTTCTGTCTGTCTGTTTATCTATCTCTATCATTTGTGTGTGTGTGTGTGTGTGTGTGTGTGTGTGTGTGTGTGTGTGTGTGTGTGTGTGTGTGTGTGTGTGTGTGTGTGTGTGTGTGTGTGTGTGTGTGTGTGTGTGTGTAGTGTGTGTGTGTGTCTGTCTGTCTCTCTACCTGCCTGCTTGCATGTTATTACTTTTTGCTTGTCTGCATTATATCCTGCTTCCTGTTTCCTTTTTTTTTTACATGTTCGTCTGACTTTTCTGTTATCTTTCTTTCTCTCTCTCTCTCTCTCTCTCTCTCTCTCTCTCTCTCTCTCTCTCTCTCTCTCTCTCTCTCTCTCTCTCTCTCTCTCTCTCTCTCTCTCTCTCTCTCTCACACCAAAACTCGCTTTCAAGGCTTCTTTCTCCGTCGCTTTCATTGTTAATCTTCACCACATTACGCGGCGCATGTGTTGCATTTTCTTTGCTCTCTCTTGCATTCTTATTAGCCTCGGCGTGTTCCTTTGAGCGCCTGTTCTCCCAGCACGTGTGGCGTCTCATCAAAAACTTCATATCTTCCCGCTTCCATTGACTCTGGCCACTTCACACGCTTCCTCTTTTCGTCTTTAGCTTTTTGTGTTATTTCTCGGAGATATTTTGGTGTTTCAGGTTTTTGTCTCGTGTTGTTCTCTGGGGATTATTCTTTGTTCGAATTTTTGTTGCTGAGTTTATTTATTGCAATCGCTGTTGTTTTTATTCTCCTTGTCTTTTTATGAGATTTATTTCTTTTATTGCTATGTATGTTTTATTTTTCATTTGTGTCACCAACTAGCTAACTATTATCTTCCTTTCTTCACTTACTTTTCTTCTTCTTCTTCCTCCTTTTTTTCTCCATCTCTCCCATGTCATATTCCTCCTCTTCTTCCTCCTCCTCCTCCTCTTCCTCCTCCTCCTCTTCCTCCTCCTTCTCTTCCTCCTCCTCCTCCTCCTCCTCCTCCTCCTCTTTTTCCTGTTCCTCCTCCTCGGACAGCACTGCTCACAAGTGGTCAAGACAGCCAACAAGGACGTGTTTTTGAAAACAAATAAGAAAAAAAGTAATATTAAAACACTATAATTCGATCGTCAGACCCCATCTCCAATACTGCATACCATTCTGGTCACCCTATTATAAGAAAGACATCGAAAAGCTGGAAAGAGTCCAACGCAGAGTGACGAAAATGATTCCTAGGCTGAGAAACAGACCTTATGAAGAGAGACTCAAGAAACCTAATCTCTTTAGTCTCTCAAGACGTAGAATGCGAAGAGATCTAATTGAAGTTTTTAAAATATTCAAAGGATTCGGCAACATTAATATAGATGATTACTTTACATTTGACCGCTAAAATTTAACAAGAAGACAGAACAACCCCAAAATAATTGGTCAAAGATTCTCATGAAATGAAGAAAAACATTTCTTTTTAAATAACATTGGTAACGTTTGGAATTCTCTTCCCTTTAATTTCATCGATAACGAAACAGTTTCAGCCTTCAAGAATAGATTGGACAAGTATCTCGACAGTAATCCGCTGCTCCGATATTATCCGATGTCCTAAACGTTCTTTTAAATAAAAGTAGGTTTGTAGTGTTGGGAAGTTGGCTGGCAGTGCCTGGCGGTGTAGTTGACTCTTTCCCAAAACTTTTAGTTGTAGTGACAGTGACGCACAACTCTCTTCTCGTTCCTCATTAAAATATCCACACAATGTTTCCATGCTGAGTGCCCTTTCCTTATTTCCTGCCAGCCTCTGGCTGGAGGTAGTGGTGGGTGGGGAGGAGCCTTCGCCTTTGCTATTCTTTTTCTCTAGCATTAGCTTAGATTGAGTAGATCACAAACAGCCTAGTAAGAACCAGTAGGCCTGCTGCTTTTTGTCCCTCCTTTGTATACTCCTTTGTATACTTCTCTTCCTCTTCCTTCTCCTCCTCCTCCTCCTCCTCCTCCTCCTCCTCCTCCTCCTCCTCCTCTTCCTTTTCCTCCTAATCCTTTTTCTCCTCCTCCTCCTCCTCCTCCTCCTCCTTCTCCTCCTCCTCCTCCTCCTCCTCCTCCTCCTCCTCCTCCTCCTCCTCCTCCTCCTCTTCCTCCCCTTTGTCTTCTTCCCCCTCCACATGCTTGATACAGACACTTCTTCACATAACTTTCCTACTCAGCACCTCCTCTAACACTCGCTCTATCTCTACCTACTTTCATCTCTAAACTCAGCACACCATCCACGAATACCCTCCATCCTCTTCCCAGCTCTCCTTCACCCACTCGACTTTCAAGCCCTTCTAAGCATCAGTGGCGAGCCGGGAACCTCGCTGACAAATGTGTATAATGGCTGCAGCAAACACAGTGGCCTAAAGGTTGAAAAGTGGCAATAAATATTCGGGAAACCTGATGTAGAGTTTGCTGTTTGGAGTTTCCTTTTGGAGTTAATGGCTCTGTCTAATGAAGGGCCTGGCTATTTGCGTGGTGTCCGTATCCTGGTGTGTCCCTATATCCGAGACTTGTGGAGTTTTGTGTCAGTGTTGGTGCGAGTTTGGCAGGTTTGATTATCACACATCTGAACCTGACAGACTGGTGATTTTTTTTTCTTTTTTTTACTTTTCAATTTTTTTTTTTTTTTTTTGTTAAACTGCTTCTTGTTTTTGGTAAACAGAAATTAAATGTGTTCGTGTTTTTCGGAATTTCAGGTCACAGTGTTATGTTATGGTAGTTCATGTAGAATTTTTAATGCTTTAAAAATACAAATGTTTGAGTGATATATATTAAAGTTTCTGCATGGAAGGATATTTTTATAACATGGCTAGCAAAGGTAATTAACTTTTATGCATTTTCCACTTCAATGCTGTTCAAAGATATATGATAGCGACTCAATAAGGAAACATAATGTATGAATACTCGTACAACGGTTAAATGGAATACTAAAGAAACGATTGATATTACCACTATTTTCTCATTCAGTAAGAAATGTTTGCTTGTAATATTATTTACATTACATGTGGACTTTTTGTGGCTTACTTCAAGTTCTTAAGCAATTGAGAAAAGTTAAAAAATCTTTCAGATTCTAATAATGATGATGATGATGATGATGATGGTAATAATGATAAGGAATATACAAACTAATATACAAAGGAAGACAAACAGAAACAGACCCTTAGGTCCTTACTAGGCTGTTTGTGGAGACTATCTACTAACCACCAGTGGTAGAGACAGGACAGCAAAGCAGAAGGCTCCTCCCCACCCACCCCTCCCTCCAGCCAAGGCTGGCAGGAAAAAAAAGGCGAAACCATGTGATATTAAAAAATCACATGGAATTTTAGTAGAGAGTGAAAAGGAAATGTGTAATCTACGTCTGACTACTTGTGTCTGTGGTGAAAGTGTTAACGCTTGGTAAATGTCATGTTGTGTGTGCATTGTGTACGTGGATGCACAGTGTGTATGTCGAATGGGTGGTGCGGCAGCCTTGCCTGGCGCTTTCTAGGGAGGCAGCAGTCAATCAGGCCCCAGCTCCGTTCAATCCACTGAGATAGCATACTTTCTCTGTAGGGACTCCGTACGCTGATAACCCCTTGCAACATTGATCCCTGGTACTTAGTTCTCGATGATGATCAATGGTTGACAAGGCCCTCTCCAAACACAGCCCGTCACAGGTCGAGAGTAGTAGTAGTGACCGTTCACTCTGGGCTATCTGTGCGTGTATGCAGTGTAGTGTAGTATGTATGTAAACACAGTGTGGAGTCAAAAAGGTGGTGCGGCAGCCTTGCCTGGCGCTTTCAAGAGAGGCAGCAGTCAATCAGGCCCCAGCTCCGTACAACCACTGTAAAAGTGCACTTCCCTTTAAAGGGCGCCGCACACTGTATGGTTACCCCTGCAGCGGTGACCCTGGTACCTTAAATCCCGATGATGGTCACCTACTGTCAGGGCTCTTGACTATCCACAGCCCTTCACAGATCGAGAGTAAAAGTAGTGACCGTTCACTCCGGGCTATCTGTGTCATGTATGGAGGGTGAGAGTAATTCAAACTAACGGGCAATTTAAACCACGATCAGAGGCCCGGGAGATAAAAGAAAAAGCGCAAGTTATTCGGAAATGAATAGCGACAACCGGGGATTAGATTCAAAGTATTTATCGAGGCGAACTTTGAACGTTTCGATAGTACCTGAGTTGACAACATTTGATGGCAGACCATTCCATATATTAACTATGCGATTAAAGAAAAAGTGTTTGGCTTCATTTGTTACAAAACGCTTACCAACAATTTTAAAACCATTGCTTCTGGTGACATTTGACTGGTCGACTGATACGTATTTTTGAATATTCATATTTGCAAACCCATTAAAAATTTTGAAAAGCATGATAAGGTCGCCTCTTACTCTCCGTTTCTCAAGAGAAAATAAATTTAATTCCTTTAGGCGTTCCTCGTAGGATTTGTTCCGCAGCCTTGGGATCATTTTTGTTAATCTGCGTTGTATTTTTCTAATTTTTCGATATCTTTTTTGTAATACGGTGACCAAAACTGAACATTGTATTCGAGATGTGGACGGACGAGTGAGTTATATAATGTTAATATTATTTTCTCAGACTTGAAAGTGAAAGATCGTCCAATGAAACCAACTAATTTATTCGCAGTTTTGACGACTTCAGTACAGTGTTTGCTAGGCTTGAGGTCTGCTGAAACAATGACACCAAGATCTTTTTCTTTGTCCACACTCGTCATTGGGGTATTATTCATCTTGTATGTCGCCTGAGGATTTTGATTTCCTATGTGTAAAACGTGGCATTTATCTATATTGAATTTCATTTGCCACTTGTTTGACCATTCGATGAGAGTATCTAAATCTCTTTGCAAAAGTTGTCTTTGGCTTTCTGAGTCTACTCTGTTTGCAATTTTGTGTCATCTGCGAATTTTGAGAGCTTACAATTTATTCTTTCATCAATGTCGTTAATATATATAATAAAAGAATAGGTCCCAGAACTGATCCTTGAGGAACGCCACTGCTTACGTTAATCCAGTCTGAAGATTTACCATTGATCACAACTCGCTGTTTACGATCAGACAACCAATCCTCGATCCACGCTGCAATGTCACCAGTTATACCATGCGCTTTTACTTTATTGATAAGACGTTTATGTGGCACTTTGTCAAAAGCCTTTTGGAAGTCAAGATATATGATATCGACCGCTCTGGTGTTGTCGTGCAAATTGTATATATCATGGAAAAAGTCAAGGAAATTTGTTAAACATGACTGCTTGTTTCTAAATCCATGTTGTGATTCGTTTATTATGTTGTTACTTTCTAAGAATGCAACAACTTTATCCTCAAAACTGTCTCCATTAATTTACCTACCACTGAAGTGAGGCTAATTGGTCGATAATTTCTAGTTTGAGACTTGTCACCTTTTTTAAAGATTGGAGTTACGTTTGCGAGTTTCCAGTCATCAGGAACTTTACGAGTGCTTAGTGATTTATTAAAGAGGATAGACAATGGTTTAACAAGTTCGTTCTTTGCCTCTTTTAGTATTCGTGGAGAAATTTTATCGGGACCAGGAGTTTTATTTGTTTTAACTTTATTTATTGTGCGCTCAAAATTACATTTTCTTGGATATCGCACGTATTTAAAAAGACATTATTGCTGTGATTTGGTGCAGTTGGCTGATTTTCTGAATAATTTTCCTTAGTGAAGACTGACGCAAAGTAATTGTTTAATTTAATAGCCATTTCAATTTCGTCGTCCGTGTGTTCGCCATTGTCTAGAGCTAGCGGCCCTATTGTTGAAGCTATTACTTTTTTAGTTCTGATATAACTGAAAAACTCTTTAGGATTCGTCTTGCTTCGATTGGCGATATGGAGCTCATAATTTTTCTTACTTTCCCTAATAAGTTTTTTTTAGCATGGCGTCGTAATTGGTCATGCTCAGTCTTGTCTCTTTCATTTTGAGTTGTTTTGTATTTGTGGTAGGCGCGTTTTTTTTTAGCAGAGACAGTATTTTATTTCTGAATTCCACCATTTAGGCTATAAATAGGTGGTAATTCGATGACTCGATATCAATATCGGTTTTTTGGCTCTTCCATTGCTATTTTTTCACCGAATTCAATAATATTTATACACAAGGTGTACGTTTATGGTGTACGTCTTCAGTGTTAATTTGGTACACAAATGTGGCGTAGTTTTTTTGCAATAAATATTTTTTCGGCGATAAGAAAATAATTCAAAATACCATTATAAAATCAAAACTAATAACAGTGTGGCAATTTCCTCTTAACCACATATAATATACATAACAACAAATAAATGTTAGCATCGGCATACACATAACCTATGTTATAACAATTTCATTACACGCCAAATTGTTACCTTTTTTTCATCAAAATTTGAGTTTATAAGCCTGTTGTAAATTTATTTGAGTGAGTTCATGCATTATCATGCTGGCATTTGTTAAGATGAGGTTGTTGATCATTTTGCTGCAAAAATTTTTGAAATTGACCAATTACTGAAAAAGTTATTCAACAGTATATGCTGAAAAACTGAAAGTCGAGAAAAACGCATTTTTCTGTGAACATCTTCAAAACCCCCACATAACTCGCTTCCTCACTCGGGGCAACGGTTTCCTAGCAGGTGGGCTTTAAGATAGGAGGTACCCTAAAAAGTATCCCCTTTAGCCCATAAATTCCCGTGAAAAGCCCACATGGTATAAAAAAAAAAAATAACTCACTCCAATATGTACCAAACTCAGATATGTACTTACATAATCCCTTGACAACTGCTTGGAGGCTGGTAGTGGCTGTTTAGATAGTTTCAGGCCATGTTACATCATGGCCTTACACGTGGCATTGTCACAATTTGGGAACCCAACACGTGTAAAATACGATCAACAGGTAGGCTGCACGCACGCGCACTCCCTAAGGCTGTATCGATTGGTACTGAGGGAGTAGCGTCTTCCTCACCCTCACTGCCTGATACTAAACTATCGTACATCACGCAAAAAATAAATAAAACAGCTCAAAAAAAATAAATACAAGCAAAACAAAGACTAGAAGAAAAAGGGGCGTATGCACGCTTGGGTATTGAAAGGGCCGGCCCTTTAAACCCGCCATTACCAGGTAAGCAGTGCGTTATGTGCCTGGCAACTTCGGCCATGGCTTCCCTCTCCAGAGACGAACCCAAGTACCAAGTTTCCAATTTTTCAATTTTTTTGACCAAATTAACGAATTTCCACCTTATAGCTGGCGATTGAGCGCCTATTTCGTAGTGGAATAGAGGATTTTACAGCTCGATCTAGTTTGAATGTAAATATTTTCCACGCTTCATGTATACAATTTGCACTCGATAATTGGCTCCAATCGCTTTC
>NC_059291.1:14997938-15007938 GCF_017591435.1 Portunus trituberculatus
GAGTGGAACAGAAAATGGACGACATGATAGCATTGTATTGCCCAGAGAGAGAGAGAGAGAGAGAGAGAGAGAGAGAGAGAGAGAGAGAGAGAGAGAGAGAGAGAGAGAGAGAGAGAGAGAGAGAAAGTGTGTGAGTGAATGAGTGTGTGCAGGTAATTGAATATTGTCCTCTGCCAGTTGCCTGAATTTGTGTGTGTGTGTGTGTGTGTGTGTGTGTGTGTGTGTGTGTGTATTTCACTGTTTGATCTGCTGCAATCTCTGACGAGAAAGCCAGACGTTACCCTACGGAACGAGCTCAGAGCTCATTATTTCCGATCTTCGGATAAGCCTGAGACCAGGCACACACCACACACCAGGACAAGAAGGTCACAACTCCTCGATTTACATCCCGTACCTACTCACTGCTAGGTGAACAGGGGATACACGTGAAAGGAGACACAACCAAATATCTCCACCCGGCCGGGGAATCGAACCCCGGTCCTCTGGCTTGTGAAGCCAGCGCTCTAACCACTGAGCTACCGGGCCTGTGTGTGTGTGTGTGTGTGTGTGTGTGTGTGCGCGTGTGTTTGTGTGTGTGTGTGCATGCGTGCGTGCATGTGTGTGTGCCCGTGGTGCAAATGAGACGTGTCAAAGCATTAATCACACAAATGTTTAGCAATACTGTCGCTGTGAAATGTTTCTCTTTACAAAACAACCCAACATAAATTTTCGTATTAGCCACTTCGTTTTGTTCTTCTACTTAGTGTATCTCTCTCTCTCTCTCTCTCTCTCTCTCTCTCTCTCTCTCTCTCTCTCTCTCTCTCTCTCTCTCTCTCTCTCTCTCTCTCTCTCTCTCTCTCTCTCTCTCTCTCTCTCTCTCTCTCTCTCTCTCTCTCTCTCTCTCTCTCCAACGCTCATCCAAAGAAATATAGTTATAATACATTAATGACACTAAAGGGAATGCATTATTAGGATATAGAAGCGTTGCAATATACACTATGGAAGGTTTAGTTCATTTGTAATCAACTGCAGCTCGTGTTAAAGATAAATATTGTGTGTGATTTGTATGAGTGTGTGTGTGTGTGTGTGTGTGTGTGTGTGTGTGTGTGTGTGTGTGTGTGTGTGTGTGTGTGTGTGTGTGTGTGTGTGTGTGTGTGTGTGTGTGTGTGTGTGTGTGTGTGTGTGTGTGTGTGTGTGTGTGTGTGTGTGTGTGTGTGTGTGTGTGTGTGTGTGTGTGTGTGTGTGTGTGTGTGTGTGTGTGTGTGTGTGTGTGTGTGTGTGTGTGTGTGTGTGTGTGTCTGCGTGTGTGTGTGTGTGTGTTAAATTTTGCTGCTGGATAGGTTGTCTTAAGAAAGCTTTAAACCCTAGTGATTTATTTGTTAATGTATATATTTCTTTATTGACAACCAAAATGAATAAATTTGGCTCCAGATAATGATAAAACACATTATGACAGCACACTGCATCACACTAAACTAAACTGTAACACGCCGTACAGCAAGACAGTGTAAGAGATAACACACATTAACATGAAATATTCAACATTGTTTTCCAATGGTTAAAAAATGATAGTTTTTATGATCTTATTCTATTCATAATGCAGTGTGATTCTTACTTTGTGACTAGTATAATGAAAACATCTTCGAAAACACATTTATTCTGATAGAAGCTGTTAAATATAAAAAGTGGATGGAGGATACTATTGAAGCGTAACCAAACCTTTCAGAAATCACACTAGGCATCACAACTAAGAAAAACAAACAAACAATATTTCAGTCACATTGCACAACCCACTACTTCATAGAACAACATTGTACCAGACAACATAGCGGAACAACACACACCATCATCTAAAACCACACAAAGTTATACTAAACACCACCACGATTTAGACAGAACCAAACACCACAAAGACTACTGCCACACACCTTACCTTAAAATATTACACTTTTACCACACTTTACTACACTTTTCGACACCTACATGGCACTCCAGTTATAAAAAAAAGTACACCCACACTCGCTTGGTTCTTTAAACAGGAGATACACAAGGGAGGAAGGCGGGTCAATGTAGGAGTGAGGCGGGTGAGCGTGGTAGGAGAGAGAAATGGGTGAACGTGGGTGGCGGTGGGCGGAGATGATCAAGGAAGTGAGAATATTTTTTGTTCTGAGTGCGGCAAAACATCGACGTCTTTCGAAATCTTTATGTTTTTGTGGTCCTTGTTGATTTCACGAGTGCAAAGTTACATTTTTTGACTTTTTCTCATTTGCTGTGTACGAATTTTCTCCTTTTTAAAGTTTTTTTTTTTTAAACCACTATATTGAACACACCATCTAAACTATTTTCTGTGTTTTAATTGTTGTGTTGTATTAAATGCATTTCTTTTCTCTTCTCGTATTTTGCGTGTTTGTTTTTCACTCCGTTTATTTGTTTGTGTCCCCATTGAAATGTGTTTAGCTTTTCCTCCATGTTTGTTTATTTCTTTCTTTCTTTTTTTCACTTTTTATAGTCTTTTTTTCTATTATATGCTTAATTTTATCCTCATTCTTTCATTGTTTATTCTTTCTTCCCATATTTTGTTGAGAAACTGAATTTTTATCATATACAGTTTTTCTTACATTATAGTGTTCTTCTTTTTATATTTAATTGTCTTTTGTATATAATTTATTAATCAATCCCTTTTGAACAATTCCTTCATAATATTGCATTCAGTTATATATGTATTTCAACACACTATACTATTTACTTTTCCTTAACGCCTCATTTTTCTTTATTTTATCTTATTATATTTTAGTTATTTTGTTACTTTATTGCAGATATATTAAGTTATTGGCTGTCTTTTTCGAATATTTACTTATTTCGCCAGTAAATGTCGCGTCTTAAGGTTGTATATTGCACATCTTAAAGCTCTCATATTTGCTCCAAATATTCCATACCTAATTAGTGAGGCTTTTATGGATATCAAACTTTCATTAGCAAAGAATCATCATTCTTGAACACTGGTAAAATCAAGGAAACACTAAAAAAAACTCCAATTATCCTCCACTATAACCTGAAGGAAATCAAGATAGGACACTTAAGAATATGAGCCATGTTAGGTTCTTCGCTATGCTATGCAGTAAGACACACACACACACACACACACACACACACACACACACACACACACACACACACACACACACACACACACACACACACACACACACACACACACAAGCAAGCGTGCTGTAAATTTTTTTTCCATGCAACTTACACACAGTTTCATTCCTGTTTCAGTTTCAAGCTCACTTTTAATTCACATAATATTTTTCAAATATAAGTATATACTCGTATTTACCACTGAAGTCAGTGTGGGAGGGGTTTGATTAAGAAAGTAGGATAGTAACACACACACACACACACACACACACACACACACACACACACACACGCTCGACTCACAATCGAGAGGGCCGGTTCGAGTCACGGCGCGGCGAGGCAAATGGGCAAGCCTCTTAATGTGTGGTCCCAGTTCACCTAGCAGTAAATAGGATCGGGATGTAACTCGAGGGTTGTGGCCTCGCTTTACCGGCGTGTAAAGTGTGTTGTGGTCTCAGTCCTACCCGAAGATCGGTCTATGAGCTCTGAGCTCGCTCCGTAATGGGAAGACTGGCTGGGTGACCAGCAGACGACCGAGGTGAATTATACACACACACACACACACACACGCACACACACACACACACACACACACACACACACACACGGTAGCTCAGTGGTTAGAGCGCTGGCTTCACAAGCCAGAGGACCGGGGTTCGATTTCCCGTAGCCCCTGTTCACCTAGCAGTGAGTAGGTACGGGATGTAAATCGAGGAGTTGTGACCTTGTTGTCCTGGTGTGTGGTGTGTGCCTGGTCTCAGGCCTATCCGAAAATCGGAAATAATGAGCTCTGAGCTCGTTCCGTAGGGTAACGTCTGGCTGTCTCGTCAGAGACTGTAGCAGATCAAACAGTGAAACACACACACACACACACACACACACACACACACACACACATTCACACACACACACACACACACACACACACACACACACACACACACACACACACACACACACACACACACACACACACACACACACACACACACACACACACACACACACACACACACACAAGGCAAAAATCACTCGTGTGTTATCTTTGACATGTGTTGGAGATCGTTGCATTATTGTAAATGAACATCAAACTTATGAGTTCATGTGAACACAAGTCAACCAATACAGCAAACACGTCAAAGGTCATGTTGGGAGGAAGAGACGTAGAGGAGGAGGAGGAGGAGGAGGAGGAAGAGGAGGAGGAGGAGGATTAAAAAGAGTTAATGTAGACAGTCAAATTTGTGCAAAGGATTACAAAAGATTACTAACAGCAACGAGCCAGTAAAGTGGTGTTTGTGTTTGATTTCGTGAACTGAGGAGAAATAGCTCAACTGAATACTTCTCCCCAGTAACCCACTCAGCCATCCCGCTATCTGAAGCTCGGTAGAAAAGAATAGTACCTAGTAAATATTGAAATACAATAAAAAGAATAACTATTGAGAGAAAAAATGTCTTTGATGTTTTTTTTCTTTTTCCTGCTTGAATTTTAATTCCCTCTCTTCTTCCTTTCTAACGCACCAAAGACACTCGCCAATGGGAAACAAAACAAAACAAAGCCTCCTAAGAAGATCTTAGAAGTGCCTGTCTTCAAAAAACTTCAATAGAAAAGAATTCCAATCAGGGTGACCAATAAAGTTCCAGAGATGTCTTGGTACTCCTCTCTTGAAATGTGCTGAGGAGGAGGAGGAGGAGGAGGAGGAGGAGGAGGAGGAGGAGCAAGAGAAGCAGGAGGAAAAGAAAGAGGAGGAAAGGGAGGAGAAGGAGAAGGAGGAGGAGGAAAAGAAAATGAAAAAGAAGACTAGGAATTGTAGGAGGAAAGGAAGATGGAGGAGAAAGAGGAGGAGGAGTTGGAATAGGAACTGATGTAAGAGGATGGTGGCGTCAGATAAGAGGAGTAGGAGGAGAAAGAGGAGAAGCTAGGAGGGGATAAGAAGAGGAAGAAGAGAAGCAAATGTGGGATGAGCAAATAAACAAGTAGAAGCTAGTCTTCCCATATGAGTAGAGAAAGAAAGAGAATATGCAAAAAAGAAAAATAGGGAAGGAGAGAAAGTAAAGGAGGGAAGAGGATGATGGGGTAGAGAGTAACAGAGAGGAATACAAAGCAGCAATGAACACCAAGACATCCTCAACTTTGTATTCCTTCCAGCTGGTGTTGCTTACGACCCGACGGAGACAAATCAATGCCATATGTAAATCTTGAATGTCATTATAAACACAGGCCTCTTCCCTCCTATCCCATCCCAACCACCACCACCACCACCACCTCCTCTAAGCCTACGTCTCACCAAACACAAGGGGTGACAAACAGGAACATCTCAGCTTGACAAGAACAAGCGGGAGTCTCCTTACACTGGTTCCCGTCATATGTTTCCTTGCCTCACTGCCTCTCTCCTCGCGTCCCACAGTCCGCCATAAGGTATCGCGTCGCTCTGTCCCTGCCTTGTTCCTTTGTGTTGCACGAGCATCGGTGAGGCAAACATACGAGGAGCGATTGATGGAGAGAAGCAGTAGTAGTAACGCATGGCTGGTTGTTTGGCTAGCTGGTGGTGTGTGAAGTGTGTTCTGTAACGCTTCTGTGCAGCACCTCAATCGCTACACTTAAAAAGGCTTGTGGGGATCCCACTACCTATATGGGGCATAGAAACGAAGTTATTTTGTTTTCTTTATATTGCAAGCTATTGTAAATGCGTTATTTTCCCGTGTCTAACGTAGATAAGCACCATCTTTCTATTAGGTATCTCAGTGTGTCTCTATCATCACAAATGTTTTACGAGACATGGCGTCATGACTATATTTTAGTGGGTGAGCATTGTGGCGGGACACCCACACTCCGTGTCTGCATTGACCTGACACCTCATCCTGCTCTCCACTTCCTTGAGATCACCGCCTCGCTAAGAACGCATATATATATATATATATATATATATATATATATATATATATATATATATATATATATATATATATATATATATATATATATATATATATATATATATATATATATATATATATATATATATATATATATATATAAAGTGCCTATATATATATATATATATATATATATATATAGAGAGAGAGAGAGAGAGAGAGAGAGAGAGAGAGAGAGAGAGAGAGAGAGAGAGAGAGAGAGAGAGAGAGAGAGAGAGAGAGAGAGAGAGAGAGAGAGAATCACACTTCCCTCACTCTCTTAATAACTTAACTCCGTCTACATTTAAAGCCGATATCCCGATAACTTTTACTCCCTGCGAAATATTCCTCTCCTTTCCTGCCTCACCTCTCCGTCACTCCAGCTTCTCTACCCTGACTCAGCCTTAACCCCTGGACCTTAGTTTCCTTACTTTATTCCTCCGTTAACGTTCCAATTAGTCGTTTTTACTGGGTTCCATCTTTTCCTCTTCCTTCTATAAGCGGTGCCCCTGTGTGTGTGGTATCCCGTATGTAAATCTCCCGTTCCCCCTTTCATCGCTTAGGCCGTGGCGTGAAATATGAGAAATGCTGATCTTCTAGTTAAATGTTCCCGTGTTGGTGTCCTTCGTCTTATCCCTACTTGTCACTTACACATCTTCCTCTCTCTCTCTCTCTCTCTCTCTCTCTCTCTCTCTCTCTCTCTCTCTCTCTCTCTCTCTCTCTCTCTCTCTCTCTCTCGTCCCTTTCAGTTCCCTCCAGGAGTTTGATACGTTTTATCCCTTCTTGTTTTTTTTTTTTTTTTTTTTCCTTTTTCTTGTATACTTGCTTTTTATATATATTTTTCTAACATCATTTTTTTTTTCGTGTCAGTTTTTCTTAGCTCATTTTTATCTTCCCTTCGTTTTCAGCCCTCTTTCTCTCAGATTTGTATGTTTATATTTTAACTTTTTTTTATCATTTTTGTTTTAGTCTTGTTTTCTTATTTCCGTAGGTATCTGTTATCCAGTATTGTTTCCTTCTTTTTGTTGCGTTTCTTGGTTTTTTTTTTCTTCTAACTACATTTGTTTTATTTATTTCTTCTCATCTTTTTTTTTTCTGTGTTCTTTCTGTTGCCCAGTTTTCTTTTATTTTGTTTGTTTTTCTCACCTTCCTTCCATCCATCCTTGTTATCAAGGGCACTTTCTTCCCTTTCGATTCTCATTTTTACACAGCGCTTTTCTCTTTCACTCCTTTCGTATTTCCTTCTTATTTCTCCTTTTTCTCTCTTTCCCTTCCTCCTTTTCCTGTCTCAATCTCCTCATGTTTGATCCTTGTTCCTGCCTCTTGCTTCCTTTTTGTTTTTCCTTTAGTTCGTTTCTCGTTCCTTTTATTGAATTCTCGTGTTTCATCTTTTCTTCAATTTTATTCTGTTTCCTACGCTTTTTGTATTTCCTATAATCTTATTTTTCATCTTTCCTTCACTCTTTTCCTCATTTGTTACCCCTTCTCGTTCTCTTCCTAATCCTCCTCCTCCTCCTCCTTCTCCTCCTTCTTCCCTTACTCCCTTTCCTTATTGTTTTCTTCATTATTCTTAGATGTCTCCATAACTTTCACCTCTCCACCTATACCCTCCTTTTCTCTCCTTCCCTCAATGTCCTTATTCTTTCCTTCCTTTCTTTCTATCCTTCCATATGGTATGCTTCTGTTCATTTTCTTTTCGTCCTTTTCTTTATCATTTCGTCCTTATTGTCCTCTCCTGTACTTTCCATCAATTCTGCCAATTTTGATTTTGTTGTCTTATCATGGTGTTCCTTCAATATTTCCATTACTTCTTTCTCCTTTTTTTATCGCGTTTTCTCATCCTTCATATGCTCTTCTTTTATCATATTCTTCTTATCATCCACTGTCTTCTCCATTGTGCCCACGTATCCTCTCCATCAACTTTCCTTCCCGTGTTCTCTCCTTTCGATTTTCCCCACGTCCTTCCGCCCTGTCTCCTCTTGTCTTGCCGTGTCCTGCCCTGTCATGTCTTCTCCGGTGTTCCCTCTCCCTCTCACCCTTAAAAGACGGAAGAAGAGAAGGCCTGCACGTGTCTGATGGGTTCAATTACGCCCCATAGATGATTCTCTCTCTCTCTCTCTCTCTCTCTCTCTCTCTCTCTCTCTCTCTCTCTCTCTCTCTCTCTAACTGCTGCTACTATTATTCTCTCTCTCAACATCACTCTCTCTCTCTCTCTCTCTCTCTCTCTCTCTACTACTCTCTCTCTCTCTCTCTCTCTCTCTCTACTACTACTACTACTACTGCTGCTACTACTACTACTACTACTACTGCTACTACTACTACTACTACTACTACAACAACATCTGGTACTACTACTACTACTACTACTACTACTACTACTACTACTACTACTACTACTACTACTACTACTACTACTAATAATAAATAATAATAATAATAATAATACTGCTACTACTAAATTAAAAAAATAACACCGACCGCAGCAATCAATCAACCAAACAACAGCACACACACACACACACACACACACACACACACACACACACACACACACACACACACACACACACACACACACACACACACACACACACCGCGTAGTGCAGTGGTTAGCGCGGTCGACTTACAATCGAGAGGCCCGGGTTCGAGTCCCGGCACGGCGAGGCAAATGGGCAAGCCTCTCAATGTGTGGCCCCTGTTCACCTAGCAGTAAATAGGTAAGGGGTGTAATTCGAGGGGTTGTGACCTCGCTTTCCCGTTGTGTGGAGTGTGTTGTAGTCTCAGTCCTACCCGAAGATCGCTCTATGGGTTCTGAGCTTGCTCCGTAATGGGGAAGACTGGCTGGGTGACCAGCAGACGACCGAGGTGAATTACACACACACACACACACACACACACACACACACACACACACACACACACACACACACACACACACACACACACACAAACGTTAGAAATTCGAAAAGGATACATAAATTTAAGCACTCCTGGTCCTTTTTTTTCGTTCCATCGTTCTTTGCTTCATTCAGTATTTGCTCATTTTAAAATTCACTTTGGCTGTCCACAGGCAGGCATGATTCGCGCATTTTCTATTTATTTCCTGCTGTATTTTTCAAAACTTTAGCCTTGCAAAGCTCAACAATCTGATCGTCTTCCCTCGCCAAGCCTGGACAAAGCTTTATTAAGTCGAGGGGGAGAAGGAGAGGGAAAGAGCGAAGGTACAAGTAGTATGAAGGAAGGTAGACAGGCTGAGGCGCGGTATGTGAGGGCGGCGTGGAGGGAGAAGGCAGGGATGAGTGAACAGACAGGAAGGAATTATGCATGGTAGGCAAGCTGTTTTCTTCATGATTATGTTACCCCAGACCACCGTCAGAGAGAGAGAGAGAGAGAGAGAGAGAGAGAGAGAGAGAGAGAGAGAGAGAGAGAGAGAGAGAGAGAGAGAGAGAGAGAGAGAGAGAGAGAGAGAGAGAGAGAGAGAGAGAGAGAGAGAGAGAGAGAGAGAGAGAGAGAGAGAGAGAGAGAGAGAGAGAGAGAGAGAGAGAGAGAGAGAGAGAGAGAGAGAGAGAGAGAGAGAGAGAGAGAGAGAGAGAGAGAGAGAGAGAGAGAGAGAGTGAGTCTAACGTGGAGGCAGCGTGTGGTTAATGTGAGCAAACAGAAGACGACGTCGGAATTTCAATGCTTTTGATAGCTGTGTGTGTGTGTGTGTGTGTGTGTGTGTGTGTGTGTGTGTGTGTGTGTGTGTGTGTGTGTGTGTGTGTGTGTGTGTGTGTGTGTGTGTGTGTGTGTGTGTGTGTGTGTGTGTGTGTGTGTGTGTGTGTGTGTGTGTGTGTGTGTGCGCGTGCGCGTACACGCGTGCATACGCGTGTGCAATGATACTATAAGACTCACAATTCTCCGGTGGAAGGACACATGTATGACACCTTGGCTAACACGACTCACCTGGTGGGGTCCTGGAGGTGCGGGA
>NC_059291.1:15015438-15042938 GCF_017591435.1 Portunus trituberculatus
TTAGTTTTCATAATTACTGCATATTTCGGTGGAAATGTTAAAAGTGCCTTCTTCCTATTCGTCAATTATACATTTTTCATAAAGATGTTTAAGAAATCAGTTCAGTGTTTTTAAGTCTTACAGCTTTTAATGTCGCTATGAAAGTTTTATGAAAAGAATCCTTCTCATTCGTCAAAAGTGTTCCTCTTTGTAGCATCTTTAAAGGGATCCATACACTACATCCAGTCCTTGCATCTTTTTATATGTTAAGGACGCTATACAAGTTCAGACAGTCTCTCCGGACACCTGAGCGTATATGGGGTCCTTAACAGCGAGATTGCTCTTCGTAATACACACGGGAAACATAATCTCAACATCGATATCTGACTTCAATTTTCGGCAGTCTTGGCAGCAGAGTGAGATCATTTTTTAAAATACTGCTGCTCTTTATCTCCACTACATTCAAAAGGGTCTATTTGCAGTGGCAAGTGATTTTAAGATTATCTTTATGTTTCCGGTGACAGAATAACGAAACTACATCATTAACAGCAACATACTTGAAAACCCAGCTGATTATCTCCGTGGCCTTTGAAGAGTCGTGGTGAGAGCCGTCATTTTTTAATACTAGCCAGGGAAAGGTCTCAGTAGAGCTGTACTTCCTGCTGCTGACCGGTGAGTAGGAACAACTCACGTGGGCAGAGCCGGGTATTGAAACAGAAGGCAACAAAAAAAGAGGACGCGTTAGGTAGTTCATTAAAGGCGGGAGTCATTAATTGTCGCAGTGATCAGTGCAGTCATTACTCGGCGACTCTCCGGCGTGGACTAATGATGCAGCGCTAGGGATCCGATGAACGAGAAGAGGCGGTTGTGTGGAGTATTCCGAAGTCTCCGTCCTTCATCAGCCTCCGCTTCTTATATGCTTTACTTCTTACCTTGGTCACCTTATCTTTGCTCGATCTTCCTCTGTATTTTGTTCTTCTTTTCCTTTTAATCTGACTCTTTTGTCTATCTTCGGTCTAACTTATTTCGTCCTTCCATTTTTCGTTATTTCCTGTATATTCATTCTTTATCCCTTATCCTTTATTTTTTTGTCATTTCTGTTCTTTTCTCAATCTTTCTTTCATTTTCATCTTCTGTCTACCTGCTTTATGTCACTTTCTCCTTCATTTTCTTTCTTCCTCTCAGATCTAATTCTGTCTTGTTTTTCTTTATTTCTTTCTTTTTACTTTTTCACTTCATCTTTCTTCCTTTGTCTTGTTTCTGAGTTCCACTTTATTTATTGTCCCTTTTCTTACATTCTTTACTTCATATATTCCTCTTCCTTTCCCTTCTTTTGCTTATCTTTTTCACCATTTATCTTGTTTCTCTTTCCTTCCCCTCCCTTTCTTAAGTCTTAACCTTTATAACTGTCCTTGTTCCTTCTTCTCTTCTGTCCCACGTCTTCATCTTTCTCTATATTTTCGTTATCCTTCTTCCCCTCTCCCTTCCTTCATTATATTCATTTACTACTCTTTTTCTCCTTTTTATATGGCCTCCTCCATCCTGTTCGTCCTTCGTTTCTTCGTCTTTTATTTTTCCTTTCCGTATTCCATTTTCTTCCTTACCTTTTTTCATCTTATTTGATCTCAATCTTATTTGTCTTTATTTTCCTTTCTCCTTCTCCATTAATTGTTTTTTTCATCCCTCGTCCTTTACTTTTTTTTTTTTTTCAACTGGTCTCGTTTCTCCTATTTCCTATATTCTCATATTCTCCTTTCCTCAAGTCAGTTCTTCATTTTCCCTTCTTTGCCCTTAGTTCCCTTATTTCTAATAATTTTTCCCACTTCCCTAATCATTGTTCACTTTTTCATCTTTCCTTCCACTCATTTTCTACAATTTTCTCCCTCCTCCTTATGCATCTAATTTTACTTCATTATTTTCTTTCCCTTTTCTCTTATTTGTTATTCCATTATCGTTTTTTCTGTCATTTCTTATATATATATATATATATATATATATATATATATATATATATATATATATATATATATATATATATATATATATATATATATATATATATATATATATATATATATATATATATATATATATATATATATATATATATATATATATATATATATATATATATATATATATATATATATATATATATATATATATATATATATATATATATATATATATATATATATATATATATATATATATATATATATATATATATATATATATGCATGTGTGTGTGTGTGTGTGTGTGTGTGTGTAAGACGAGAAGTTGGCCAAGGGAAAAAGTATGAAAAAAGGCCCAATTGATTGCCAGTTCCCTGAAAGGTTAATAATATTAACCAAAATTCAGGAACAAATGTCTACAAATCTCCCTCTTAAAAGAAGTCAAGTCGTAGGAAGATGGAAATACAGAAGCAGGTAGGGAGTTCCAGAGTTTACCAGAGAATGGTATGAATGATTGAGAGTACTGGTTAACATTTGCATTGGATAGTTGGACAGAATAGGGGTGAGAGGAAAAAGAAAGACTTGTGCAAAGAGGCCGCAGGAAGGGGAAGCCATGAAGTTAGCAATATCATTAGAGCAGTTGGCATGAAAATAGCGATAAAAGGTAGAAAGAGATGCAGCATTTCGGCGATGAGAAAGAGGCTGAAGACATTCAGTCAGAGAAGGGGAGTTGATGAGACGAAAAGCTTTCGATTCCACCCTATCCAATAAAACTGTGTGAGTGGAACCTCTCCCCCCAAAAAACATGCGAAGAGTAAGTACTCCATACAAGGACGGATAACGGATAAGGGCCTTGTACAGAGTTAGCAGTTGCAGGGGAAAAGAAAAATTAGCGAAGATACCTCAGAACGTCTAACTTTATAGAAGCTGTTTTAGCATGAGATGATATGTGGAATTTCAAGTTTACGAGTAGATTATGAGTTAAGGACAGACCGAGGATATTCAGTGTCGAAGAGGGGGCAGCTGAATGGCATTGAAGAAAAGATGATAGTTGTCTGAAAGGCTGTACTGAGTTGATAGATGGAGGAATTGAGTCTTTGAGGTATTGAAAACTACTAATTTTTTTTTTTTTTTATGCCCTAATCATAAATCTTAGAAATATCAGAAGTCAGGCGTTCTGTGGCGTCCCTGTGTGATTTGTTGACTTTCTGAAGAGTTGGTCGTCTCTGAAAAGACGAGAAAATGTGTAGGGTGGTATCATCACCGTAAGAGTGGATAGGGCAAGAAGTTTGATTAAGAAGATTATTAATGGATAATAGAAAGAGAGTGGGTGACAGTACAGAACCTTAATGAACACCACTATTAATAGATTTAAGAAAAGAACAGTGGCAGTCTATCATGACTGCAATAGAACGGTCGGAAAGGAAGATTGAAACAAAGTTGCAGAGAAAAGGATAAAAACTGTAAGAAGGCAGTTTTGAAATCAGAGCTTTGTGCCAAATCGACTCCAACAGAAACTTTTGATATGTCTAACGTGACAGTAAAAGTTTCACCGAAATTTTCAAATGAGGATGAACAAGACTCGGTAAGCAAAGTCAGAAGATCACCAGTAGAGCGACCTTGACAGAAGCCAGACTACCGATGAGACAAGAGATTGTGAAGTGCCAAATATATTTGAATCATCCAATTGAGGATAAATTGAAAACTTTAATCAGGCAAGAGATTAAAGCTATAGGGTGATAGTTTGAGGGATTAGAACGGTCATCCTTTTTAGGAACAGCCTGAATATAGGCAAACTTCCAGCATGAAAGGGAGGTATATGTCGAAAGGCATGATTGATAGATTTTGACCAGGCAAGGTGCAAGCACGGAAGCACAGTTTATATATATATATATATATATATATATATATATATATATATATATATATATATATATATATATATATATATATATATATATATATATATATATATATATATATATATATATATATATATATATATATATATATATATATATATATATATATATATATATATATATATATATATATATATATATATATATATATATATATATATATATATATATATATATATATATATATATATATATATATATATATATATATATATATATATATATATATATATATATATATATATATATATATATATATATATATATATATATATATATATATATATATATATATATATATATATATATATATATATTAGTGTTCTCTTATTTCCTCTCTCTTCTTCCTTTTTTCTTTCATTCTCCCTCGCAGTGCCATCCTAGTTTTTATCAATTTCTTTCTCTTTTTCTGTTCTCTTATATTCATTCATTCACATCTCTTCTCCTTCATCCCCGTCATTTTCTGCCATTTATTGATAGAGTGTAAGGGAGAAACAGCATAATCAACATTAGATTGTATGTAATTTTGAATTTTCTTTTAATCTCTCTCTCTCTCTCTCTCTCTCTCTCTCTCTCTCTCTCTCTCTCTCTCTCTCTCTCTCTCTCTCTCTCTCTCTCTCTCTCTCTCTCTCTCTCTCTCTCTCTCTCTCTCTCTCTCTCTCTCTCTCTCTCTCTCTCTCTCTCTCTCTCTCTCTCTCTCTCTCTCTCTCTCTCTCTCTCTCTCGCTTTTCTGGACTTTCAATTGAAATTTTTTGGCAAGGTTAGATATGCAAACAGTAAGAGTATTCATAAAGACTCGTTCGCTAGTAATGATCTTTTACTATAGATGGTAAGATGTTTTTTTCCTTTTTCACCACAAAGTTTCGTGTGTGTGTGTGTGTGTGTGTGTGTGTGTGTGTGTGTGTGTGTGTGTGTGTGTGTGTGTGTGTGTGTGTGTGTGTGTGTGTGTGTGTGTGTGTGTGTGTGTGTGTGTGTGTGTGTGTGTGTGTGTGTGTGTGTGTGTGTGTATTTTTTTTCTCAAATTTTCAAGTGTTGTTTTGTTTGTTTTGTTAATTATTTTGGTATTTCCACCCAAAACAGCTTTGATGATGACATAAATTATTAAATCATTTGTTTGTTTATAGGCAACATTAAGAGTAGAAGCTTGATTGGACTCTAAATCACAGTATCATATGATATTTATGTACATTTTGAGGTCAATAACGTGTCTGTGTAGCTATCCGTCTAAATATCTATCTATGTATCTATCTGTCTATCTATCTTTCTCTCTGTCTATCTATTTGTCTATATACCTATCTATTTATCTATATCTATCTATCTATCTATTTATCTATTTCCCTCAATATGTGTGTGTGTGTGTGTGTGTGTGTGTGTGTGTGTGTGTGTGTGTGTGTGTGTGTCGCAGGATGTGAAATCTATTTAGTCCAATGCGTTTAGCTTCCCGCTCCCTCTTGACTGTTCTGTTGTCAAAATGAAGGCCAGAGGGATGCATGCTGGCCTGGTGTGTGTTTGTGTGTGTATTTTATTCACAATACACAGGCGAGTGTTTTACCGGTGCGTGGAGAAGTGTGGGAGGAACATCCGGGGTGCGTTCTTTACCTGTGTGTTCTGTGCAGCCTGGTGTGTCTGGTTCACTGTGTCATGCTCAATAGGAACACGATTATGAAGGCGTTAGACGGATACTTGTGTGAGTGTTCCGGTTCATTTTTCCTGCTGGCGTGGGTGTGGTGTTTGTTGTGTACTGGTAAGAGTGCTTTGAATTTATCTCTGTGTCCGTGTATATGTCTGTGTGTGTTGGTTCGTTTGTCTTCTACCTGTTTCAGTCTTAATGTTGTCATCTATGAGTTTTCCGGCTGTCTGTCTCTCTATCTGTCTCAACTAGTGCTTTTTTTTTTTTTTTTTTTTACGTGGTTAAGGATGTGTTGTTTTATAGACCGTTCTTATTTTTTTTGCCTTCCTTGTCTTCCTATAATTGTGAGGAAAACTAACTGGTTGATAAGTAAAAGTGGAATTTCGTCTCTATCAAATGTTATCAGAGGAAAGAAATTGTATTCAGGAGGCAAAGTGAGAGCCAATTTGTTCCCAAGTCGTGTCCTTTCGGTTCCAATTATACGATCCTTTTTAGTGAATGAGAGAGAGAGAGAGAGAGAGAGAGAGAGAGAGAGAGAGAGAGAGAGAGAGAGAGAGAGAGAGAGAGAGAGAGAGAGAGAGAGAGAGAGAGAGAGAGAGAGAGAGAGAGAGAGAGAGAGAGAGAGAGAGAGAAAGGATAGGCAAGCAAAGAAGCAACCAGGTACACAAATAAACAGAAATTCCAAGAACGATACAGAAACGTTGAAAATAATGCAGACAGGTCACACACACACACACACACACACACACACACACACACACACACACACACACACACACACACACACACACACACTGCGTAGTGTACTGGTTAGCACACTCGGATCACAACATAGAGTGCCCTGGTTCGAGTCCCGGGAAGCGGCGAGGCAAATGGGTAAGCCTCTTAATGTGTAGCCCTTGTTCATCTAGCAGTAATTAGGTATTGGATGTAACACGAGGGGTTGTGGCCTCGCTTTCCCGGTGTGTGGAGTGTGTTGTGGTCTCAGTCCTACCCGAATATCAGTCTATGAGCTCTGAGCTCGCTCCGTAATGGGGAAGGCTGGCTGGGTGACCAGGAGACGACCGTGGTGAATTATTTACACACACACACACACACACACACACACACACACACACACACACACACACACACACACACACACACACACACACACACACACACACACACACACACACACACACACACACACACACACACACATTGGCGCGCGAGCGGGTAATTAGATCACAGAGGAGGGAACACATAATTTACTAGACAATATTGAATTTGCGTCTAGTGTAGGCAAGGCGGAAGAGGAAGACTTCAATGAAACTTGGAAGGAAAGTGATTATTTCGTGAATAATAATATGAACTGACACGAAGGGAGTGTTTTTATAACAGTAAGGTGAATGATAGATACTTAGAGTGAAGGGAAGCAATACTCGTACACTTTGCTGTGTGATGGTGAGGAAGGTGGAGCGCAAGGTATTGTTTATATGGAGTAAATGGTGAGGTAGGGTTAGTGATTTTAATGAAAGGATGAGTGGAGAAGAGCAAACAGATTAACTAAGATGATGTTGATAGAATATAGAGAACATAGGCATTGAAATGGTGGTGATTCGGAACTCGTGAAAAGAAAATGGGAAGTGAAAGTGAAAGGTGGTGAATTCATAGTGGTGATGGTGTGGTAACAGGGAAATGGGAAAGAAATGGTGTTAGGATGCTGGTGATATTTGTATGTGTGTGTGTCTGTGTGTGTGTGTGTGTGTGTGTGTGTGTGTGTGTGTGTGTGTGTGTGTGTGTGTGTGTGTGTGTGAGAGAGAGAGAGAGAGAGAGAGAGAGAGAGAGAGAGAGAGAGAGAGAGAGAGAGAGAGAGAGAGAGAGAGAGAGAGAGAGAGAGAGAGAGAGAGAGAGAGAGAGAGAGAAGGGTAGAGAGGAGGAAAGAATGCATCTGCAATCGTCTAATTCGATTACTAGCTCTCTTCCAATTTCTCTTTCACCTTTACTCTTCCTCCTCTTACTCTTCCCTCCTTCCCTTCCTCTTTTCTCCTCCGCTTAATCATCCTCTCTTTCCTATTCATCTTCTTCCTCCTCTTCCTCCTCTTCTTCCTATTTCTCTTGGTCCTTGTTCTCGTCCTCATCTTCATCATCCTCCTCTTCTTCCTCTTCCTTCTCCTCCTCCTCCTCCTCCTCCTCCTCCTCCTCCTCCTCCTCCGCCGCATCCTCCTCCTCCTCCTTCTCCTTCTCTCCTTTTTTTATTTCTTAACCCCTCTCCTCTCCTCTCTTTTATCTTTCCCCTCCTTATGATGTTAATGTTCTTCCTCCTCCTCCTGTTCCCTTTCGGTCTCCACTTTCATTCTCTCCCACTCTTCTTCCTCTCTAATCTTCTCGTTTCCTTTTTCATCTCTTACTTTTTTTTTATACTGGAAGTTTTGGTGTTCTCCTTCTTCCACCACCACCACCACCACCACCACCACCACCACCACCACCACCACTCAGTCCACTTTTGGTAATATCATCTATCGCATCGCTTAACTCCTCAGCTCTTCCAGGGATCGTAAATGGAGGGTCGCCTTTGGGTTCCTCTTTTGCAAATTCTAAAGAAAAATGTAAATAAGAAAGCCAATGCAGATATACACACACACACACACACACACACACAGAGAGAGAGAGAGAGAGAGAGAGAGAGAGAGAGAGAGAGAGAGAGAGAGAGAGAGAGAGAGAGAGAGAGAGAGAGAGAGAGAGAGAGAGAGAGAGAGAGAGATTTAAGTTGAGACATATACGAAGAAGACAAACACACACACACACACACACACACACACACACACACACACACACACACACACACACACACACACACACACACACACACACACACACACACACACACACACACACACACACACACACACACACACACACACACACACACACACACACACACACACACACACACACACACACACACACACACACACACACACACACACACACACACACACACACACACACACACACACACACACACACACACACACACACACACACACACACACACACACACACACACACACACACACACACACACACACACACACACACACACACACACACACACTCTCTCTCTCTCTCTCTCTCTCTCTCTGGATATGAGTGTAATCCGATAGAATTTTGAAGTACCCTCGTATGTTGATTAAATTGTGTGTGTGTGTGTGTGTGTGTGTGTGTGTGTGTGTGTGTGTGTGTGTGTGTGTGTGTGTGTGTGTGTGTGTGTGTGTGTGTGTGTGTGTGTGTGTGTGTGTGTGTGTGTGTGTGTGTGTGTGTGTGTGTGTGTGTGTGTGTGTGTGTGTGTGTGTGTGTGTGTGTGTGTGTGTGTGTGTTGAATTTCATTTAATCTCTATGAACAAACACTTCGTATGTTAATTTTTATTCCTTGCATGAGATGAATAAATATAGTGAATTAATCAGAGAGAGAGAGAGAGAGAGAGAGAGAGAGAGAGAGAGAGAGAGAGAGAGACTTATCGAGTTGCAAGAAGCTGCAATGGAGAATGGAAATGGAGGACTACGAGGGAATAGTTCAATCTACAGAGAAAAGTCAAGCAATGCAGAGGCCATTTGGTGCAATAGTGCACAGAGGAGCATATAGGGAAATAGTCTTATGCCTTTATTTTAAACGCCTTATGTCATTTATTTTTGACAGGATCTAGTTGATGTTATAGTTGTATTCAAGTTTCCTTGACGTAGGTTATATAAACGGGAAAAGAAAATCCACTGAGATGCTTGTCCTTTAAAAAGAAGAAAACTAAAAAGATGACTCAAGATTGAAAAAGTGTCTTGAAGTCTCACTCTTGAAACATAAAGTCTACATTATCATAGGGAAAGAAAATATTACTAAAAACAAGACTTATCATCTCTGTGGCCTTTGAAAACAGTTTTGGTTACATATTTTGAAACGCTTTGTCCTCTCACCACGACTATTTTTCTAAATCATAATTAACTATGATTAACCTGGTTTCCAAGAGCATTTATCCTGTTAATAACATGAATATCTTCTTAATACCTCTAGAGAATGGTAAAAATAACCTTTATAATCCCTTGGAACATTATATACAGTTTTTAAAAGTAGTCAAATTGCGGTGAAAATGAAACGTTGCAGAATCTGGTCCTGTAAGAAAGAATTAAGAGACAACGTTAGTAAGAGTTTACCCAGAGTCCCCTACACGCTATTTGCACTTCACCGCTAACACACTGACCGCTATCACTTACTCACCCCTGATTACACAACGCCACAGAAAGGGGAGACGCTGCCGCTCATTGTGTTAGTACTGGTGGTAGTATTGGTATTGACATTGTTGTTGTTGTTGTTGCTGTTGTTGCTCTTCTTCTTGTTCTTGTTGTTTTCGGTGGTGGTGGTGGTAATGGTGGTTTGTAATGGTGTTGCTACTTCTCTTTTTCCTGTTATCTTATAATCGTTGTTGTTGTTGTTGTTGTTGTCTTTGTTGTTTACTATAGATATTATCATTTCTATTTCTCCGACTCCTCCAACTCCTTTTCCTCCTCTTTTTTCTCCTCCTTCTCTTCCTCCTCCTCTTCTTCCTCCTTTTCTTCCTCCTCGTCCTCCTCCTCCTCCTGCTTCTCCCCCTTTTTCCTCCTCCTCCTCCTCCTCCTCCTCCTCCTCCTCCTCCTCCTAACTACGAAAGACTTCGCATGCAGCTTGCATCCATTAACTGGAATAAACTGATGTAAACACCAGATGTAAAGAAGGCATGGGAGGTGTTTGCTAAAATAGATAAATGATACAGCTAAGATGTGTTTACCGATAAGAAACAGAAGAAAATAACAAACACTAAACCGAAATAACGAAATTAGAAGCTGTCTTCCAGCAAAGCAAAGAAGCTTACCACAAATATAAACTAACACAAAATGGTAATGACAAATTAGAGCACGACAGATTGCGTAGACAAGCAAACACAGATGATAAGATAAGGGAAAATCTGTCGAAGCTCAGATTGCAAACTCCTGTAAAACTAATCCAAAAGAATTTCACAGTTATGTAAAATCCAAATGGGTCTTAGCCTTAACAATTGATCCACTGATAACAGATAACGGCAACCAAGTAAATAGGGAAATTGAAATGGCAAACATCCTAAACAGATTCTTTTCCTCAATCTTCACGACTGAAGATGTCCTGAACAGCCTGCCCAAGGCTGCGCCTCAGACACAAGGCACCATACTGCCTGACTTCACGGTTTCAGAAAATGAAATCCTCTGTCATGAACAGCATGAACATAGACAAAGATATCACCCACGCTCCATAAAGAAGGGAAAAATGAGCTCGTGAAACCGCTTACGAATTTATTCAATAAATTTTTACTTGCTAGGATAGTCCCCTACGAGTGGAAGCTAACAAATGTCACCCCCATTTTCAAGAAAGGAAATAAATCACTCCCAGCCAACTACAGACCAGTCAGTCTTACTTCAGCAGTGTGCCAGTTGATGGAAACAACACTCAGAGACAAGATTGTCAAATACTTATAAGAAAATGAAATAATGAAAGATTCACAACACGGTTTTAGAAATAAGTGTTCCTATTTGACAAATTTACTAGACTTTTTTTGTAAAGTTTTCAATTCGTCTGAAGAGACGAAAGCAGTTGATATTATCTATTTTGATTTCTAGAAAGCTTTCGAACTTCTTTCACATAAGAGACTAATCAGCAAAGTGAAAGCTCACGGCATAGCCTGAAATACCCTGTCATGGTGTCCCTCAAGGCTCTGTCTTAGGCCCAGTACTTTTCATAGTATATATTAATGATATTGATGAAGAAATCAATTGTAAAGTAAGAAAATTCGCCGATGACACCAAAATAATGAGTAAAATGACATCAACGTCACAATTGCAAAAATTATCGTGTGAAATAAATAAATTTACTCAGTATAATGCTAAATTAAATTCAATATAGAAAAGTGTTAAGTTCTTCGTCGGAAATAACAATGTACAAACAAAATACGTAATGAATAATGTGCTTCTAACAAGTGCTGAAAAAAAAAAAAAAAGATCTTGGTGTTGTGGTGTCCAAAGATCTGAAGCCGAGTCAATACTGCACAGAAACAGTGAAGAGAGCAATAAATCAGTAGGATTCATTCGAAGAACCTTTGAATTTGAATCAGAAAAAAAACCCATCCGTGTTTTATATAACTCATTGGTGTGTCCTCAGCTTGAATACTGTGTACAGTTCTGGACACCATATTGCAGAAAAGACATTTGAAAACTGGAACAGATATACCGTAGAGTGATTTATAGATTAAGCAGAAAGCTGTATGAGAAACGAATGGAAACATTAAATCTATTCAGCTTAACGAAGAGCAGGATAAGAAGAGACCTAATTGAAGTTTTTTTAAAGTTTTTAAAGGATGTAACAACCTTGACACAAATCTTATCATTGATCATTCTAACATGACAAGGAATAATGGATTTAAGATTATACACATTCTCTTCAAATCCCACGAAGCAAAGCACTTTTCTTTAATAGAGTTGTTAATATCTCGAATAAGCTTCCTTCACATATTGTAAACACCATTTCTATTGCGTTATTAGTTAAAAGATAAACTCCATCAAGCTTTCTTCTTGTCCGAATATTTATATATGATATTATTATTATTATTTTGCGTGTTTTTTTCTCTTCCAGATAGACACGTATAGTTCACCGTAGGATGAATAGAAGAATCTCCTCTCATCCTTTCCAGTGAAAATTCCACGTCAGTTTTTCCATACTGCATGGTACTTTTTCCGACTATTTTTCATGCCAGCGAAAGCTGGAAAGAGTGGTGGGTTGGGAGAAGTCTTCTACTGTATTATAGAGTCTCTCTTCACTGTAGCTAATTATAAGTACTTACCAAACAGCCTTGAAACAACCAAGAGGTCTGTTGCTGTTTGGCTTTCCTTTGTATTCCTTTGCATTCCTCCTCCTCCTCCTCCTCCTCCTCATCATCATCATCATCATCATCATCCTCTTCCTCTATCTTTTCCTCTTTCTCCTATTTCTTTTCTTTATAATTAATATAATTAAAATTTTCCTCCTATATCATTAAAATTTTCCTCCTCCTCCTCCTCCTCTTTTAGGGAGTAACGCTACTACTACTACAACTGCCGCTACTACTACTACTACTACTACTGCTACTACTACTACTACTACTACTACTACTACTACTACTGCCACCACCACCACCACCACTACTACTACTACTACTACTACTACTACTACTACTGCTCACTATCACTGCCACTACCACCACTACCACCACCACTACCACCACCACTACCACTACTACTACTACTAATAATAATAATAATAATAATAATGCCACCACCACCACCACCACCACCACCACCACCACCACCACCACCACCACCACCACCACCACCACTGCTGCCACTACCACTGCCACTGCACTGCTACTACTACTGCCACTACTACTGCTTCTACCAATACTACTACTACTACTACTACTACTACTGCTGCTGCTACTGCTACTGCTACTGCTACTAATACTACTATACCACCACCACTACTACTACACTACCACACTACTGCTGTCACCACCACTTCTACTACTACCACCGCCGCCACCACCACAACCACCACCACCATCACAACTACAACTACAACATGGTCATATATTTCCTGTCAACTTTGCTGCCTTTTTGTAAACCTTTTCAAGTCCTTCCCCTTTCCACAATTTCCCCTCCCCTCACTCCCACCACCACCGCCTCCAAAAAAGTATAATAAATCATATGATAGAATAATTTGATTAACTCTCCCTCGTGGCCGTCTTTTCTACATTCACTATTCCAGACCGTAGCGCTGCGTGTGTTATGCTGGGGGCTATATCAAAGGCTAAGGCAGTCGGTGAGGTATAGCCAGTACTATATGCATATCGGTGAGGCGTTACCAGCCTAATTGGGTGTGTATCTATATGAGCATTTGTATTCTATGGTGCCTTTGGGATTAACATTTCGGACCATGCTTTGTGCTATGGGCTAATGTAATGATTGATACTGGGATATTCTGTCCTAGAAAATTTCAAATGTGGAAGTCGGAGAAAAACAGGAAGTAGTGTTGGTATAGTGAAAGTGGTAGGAAACAGACAGAGAATATATTTAAAGAGTGATGGTCATTTGTTCTGGAATTGTTTTGTTAGTATGATAGCTACCGAAAATGACAAACGTAAGAAACAAAAAAAAAAAAGATGGATATGTGAGAAAACAATGGAGAAAAATGTCAAAATAAATAAATAGAAAAATATTAAGATAAAAAAAAAACAAAGAAAATGAAAAAGAAATAGAAACATAATCATGGAAAAGAAAAGAAATCTAAGAAAGAAGAAAGGGAAAAATATAAAACAATACAAAAAATATCAGCAAAAAGAAAAGAAAAATGCTCCAAAAAATCAGAAAAAGTACAAAAAGCCATCAGATCTACGCGTGGCAAATGAATAAAACAATCCTACTTATATCCACCAATCATCAAATCATTCGTAAATCACGCCTCAGTTACAAACACTCCAAGAATCGTTAATCATATATCGTATTATTGGAGTTTAGAAATTACCCTCAGTTGTATCGATTCCTTTCCTTCAAGTGGTGAAAATAGCTGCTCATTGTTTCCTTCAACTTCTCCCGCAGACTCCGGACAACACGAGGATGTGAATGGCGGTGTGATTGCGATATTGTTATTGCTCTTATGGGATTGGTTACGGAAAAAGAGAGAGAGAGAGAGAGAGAGAGAGAGAGAGAGAGAGAGAGAGAGAGAGAGAGAGAGAGAGAGAGAGAGAGAGAGAGAGAGAGAGAGAAGGAACATTTGTGTGCTTCTATTAATTCATTCATACATTCATTCGTTTTCTCTTTGTCTGTCCTTGTATTCTTGCGTATACGCATATGTGTATGTACATCAATTTGTGTGTGTGTGTGTGTGTGTGTATGTGTGTGTGTGTGTGTGTGTGTGTGTGTGTGTGTGTGTGTGTGTGTGTGTGTGTGTGTGTGTGTTCGTGAGGTGTAGGCCATACTCACCTCGTGGTACCAGGTGATTGGGGAGGCGTCGGGGTTAGCTGACACGATGCAGTCAAAGTACACATCATCTCTCACCTTGAGACGCGACGGGTCCACGTTCTGGCCCATCGTGGCGGCCACTCTGGGCGGGTCTATGGGAGACAAGCAGGCGTGATCAGAGACAGTGTTGGTGTGGTGGTTGTTATGGTGGTGTTTGTATGTAGTGATCGTAATGTCGATGGTGGTGATTTTTTTTTTCTGTAGGAAAGGGCAAAAAAAAAAAAAGATTAAAAATAAGGGCCCACTTGAGAGCTGGCTCTCTACAAAGAGGAAAAACTTCAGCCAAAATTAGGGAGCAAATGTCTCGATATCTCCCGCTTAAAAGAAGAGAAGTCGATGATGAGGATGACAGAAATGGTGCTGGCGGTGGTGGTGGAGGTGTTTCATTCCAAGAGATCTAACTAGGTATTCTTTTTTCTTTTCTCTTCACTTATCTCCCACTCATATCTCCATCCAAAATATCAGCTTTCATCACATACATACAGTAGTGCAATATCTTCAATAACTTCTTGTTTAAAACCTAATTCAAGCTCCTAACGTCTTCTTCCTAACGTTCTCTTCAGATTCATTGCATTACACTGCACATTATTCGCTTTCACTGTCTTGTTACATTCTTACGGATTTTTCACTATTATTTTTATTTTCATTCTTTTTTACTTCAGTGGTGGGAATAATAAGAATGCCACTCACTTTTCCTACACTGTGTTCAAGACCTAAGTAAGTTCCTTTATGCAGTGTGATGTGGATATTTTGATGGGCAGATCGTTTCAGAAAATCGTCCTATAAATAAATGTGTAGTAAAAAGAAGAAAGATCACTGGGGAAATATAAATAGCATCACATTTTCAAGATCAGTATGATTTTCTGAGCTTTGTAATGCACCTTCCTTGTTGCGAGTTGCTTTAGATTCTTCAAAAAAATAAATGAATGAAAACTTTAGGAACGTGAAAATCAATATCATGCTGGGATAGGAACAAATAAGTGTCTCTATGAATACAAAAGCGTATTATTGTCCACTGGATGTAATTTCTTATTAGGGGGAATAATTTCACTAAACTATTTCTATTCAGAGATAATTATGTTTTTTTTCTATAATTGGTTTTACGTTCCCCCTATGAAAGGAACTCCCTTGAATGTGTTGTAATTGGTATTATTTTTCAGCAGTACGACAATATTAGAAAAGACCGTTCCTGTATTGTGAGGTTTGTAATAAGTCTTTAATAAGTTAATAAAACTTTAATGAGAGTCTTTATGATAGTATTACTGTTTTATTGGTGGGGCTGGTGACCAGTGGACTGTGGCGGTGGTTCGGGGAGAGGAGGGAGCGGAATTGTGCTGTGTGCGCGCACTCACTTGACTGTCCAGCTGCTCGTGATGAACCAGTCACCTCGCAATACAACATAAAGCAACATATTAATAAGCGTGACTTCCTTCAGGAAGGAAGACTTGAGACACTACGCTAGTTCTAGTTAATCCTTTTGGATCTTCGTCTTTAGAGACAGGCATACCAGTGGATCTTTTTTTATATTTAAGATTAGTTTCTCTGGACAGTTCCCTTTTTGCATAAAACAAGCGCGCAGTACGGGTAATATATTAACATAACACACTATGGAAATAAAATGTAATTTGAGTACGACGATGTGATATAGCTCATAACGCAAGACAGAACCGAAATACTCAAACTAATCTCTACAATAAAAAATAATGTTTGCTTTTTATTACCACAGAAAGAAATCTAGTTATTCATTCCTTGCTCTGCTTAACTTTTTTCTTATTTTTATTGCAAAGTAGATATTAACGGACTGATCTCATCTACTTGTTTTCCTTATGGAAAAAAAATATTACAAGTCTTCAGTCTTGCCTCTACATATTTCTTTATTTATTTATTGTGGGGAAGCAGCATACATTTGGGTACCTGTGCTCGTCCTTCTCCACTCATAAAAGAATCATAAACATTTGATGGCGGTTTTGGAAGTATATAAAGTAATGGGCTTTCTATTTACATATCCATACTGTTGACTAATGGTTATTGTGCTGACTTATCTTTTTTTCACACAGGCATTCGTCTCACCAATTCAGTCATTCAGTGATTGTCCTCTCCCTCATCTATCCATTCACTTCTGTTCTATTTATTTTGTTTGTTTACTTAGTCCTACTCACTCACTCACTCACTCATCTACCCTCTTCGTCCCTTCCTCACTCAGCATTGTGTGACTTACAGTGGACGGTGAGCGTGGTGGTGTTGGTGAGCGGGGACTCTGGCCTGGCAGGGTTGATGGCAACACAAGCGACCCTCGTGCCGTTATGTTCCCGCGTCACGTTCACCAGCAGGCGCGCAGTGCTCACCTCGCTACCGCCCCCAACATACCCCTGGTTCTGTGAGTAGCGGAGAGACATAGAGTAAGCTTCTGTGTTAGGTATATCGATGATTGATAAGATACAAGTAAACTTATTTGTTATATATCGATAGCTTTCCTTGTTCTGTACACTCCTGTAAGAACGTAAGTAAAGATTAGTTCAAGGTGATTCTCCCAATCAAATCGGTGATATCATTGACTATTTGCACTTTGTGAACGTAAAAACATAGGGCATAGGGAATTAGTTTTTAGTTAACCTTCAGATATGCCAATGGTTTTCTGGGTTTGTGTACAATTGAACATGAAGTTATAAGGTATTTGTCACTGGTGGGCTTCTCAGATACATCCATCTATGGTTTTGAACTCCTTGAAATATAAGAAGATAGGGAAGAGGGCACTTAGGTAGAGTTGTGAGAGGGACAAAGAAAAGGAAAGGAAAGAGAGAGGGTCGAAGGATGGAGTGAATGAAGAATGGTGAGATTGTGAATTAGGAAAAGAAAGAAGGAAGGAAAAAGAAAGAAAAGGGATGGTAGGATTGTGAATGGAGATAAGGAAGGAAGGAAGGAAGGAACGCAACAGACAAAATGGATGATGTGGGCGTGAGAGGAAAAGAAATAATGAAGGAAGGAAGGAACGCAAAAAACAAAAGGAATGATGTGGGCGTGAGAGGAAAAGAAAGAATGAAGGAGGAAGGAATGAAAGTAGGAAGGAAGGGAAGAACGAAAGGAAGAAGGAAGGACAGAAAGAAGGTGGGGTCGCTGTGGGAGGGACGCTCCATCCTGCCTTCCAGAGGTGCGTGTCTCCTGTAATTAAGATTTTGCGAGTAAAAACTTTCCTCTTTCTCGGTGAGCTGCAGTCAATAAAGAAACATCTGGAGGACTCTTCTGTCACTGTCTGGTGCTCTTCGCTCCTAAAGTGAATGGAATCGATTGGAGTTTTCCTGTATTTTTATTATTCTCTTATTTCTTTGGATTTAATGACCTGACTTTCCCGACGGCACTGAGACAAGACGTCCTCCTCACCTGCCATCCAATTACGCACTGAAGTGTTGTATGATAAAAAAGAAGTCATGCGTATTGGCGCTGAGTGAAGAGTCGTGGCTTGCATTATTATTTTTGTGTCAAGTGTGAAGACGACGCGACTCGAGAACACTTGTACGGTTTGAAGTTTAAAAGAGAGTTTGAGTCTGTACTCTATATATAAACTCCCGTGATGGTTGCTATGATAATGGCAGTGGACTGAGGAGGAGTGAAAGCGCACTGTGCCATTGGTGAGTGGAATGTGAGAAGGTGTGTGGTGGAGAGGGAGTAGTGTTTGTTTTGTGGATTAGACTCATTTGTTTAGAGTACGATAGAAGAATGAGAGGTACAGTAGCAAGCTGTGGAGAAAAGAGGAGTGATATTAGTAATGAGAATGATGTATGTGATGGAGAGCACACTGAAGTTTTAGTTGGATGGAAGAGTGTGAGGGTAGAAAGTGATAGGTGTGAGTAAGAACTGTATCATCAACTCAACATTGCAGTTGTAGTGGAAAGGAATCATAAGGACGTTCAGCGGAAGGCTATTATGTAGCTGTAAATGATAAACTGTATATCCTGAACTAAAGAAACTTTAAAGAGTGGTAAGAAACTACTGGTACCGGTGATGTGTCTATCTTGATGGGGTGGATAGACCAGTGGGACGTATAGACACTGGCTGGGTGGAAGCAAGCGTGTTTTGGAACAGGCAAAACTGGCCCTGAGCTGCACCTCATTTGCATGGCTGATTAGCGAGGTCACGGACAGGCGGGTAAACAGCCTGGTGGACCCTAGCATCTGGCCTCGTCCCCAAAAGTGTGGTCCGGATCGACAACACCATAAGACAGAAGTAATGCAAATACGAACCTTTCCTTAACTCTTTGAATGCTTATGATAATTTGACACTTGTTTAATAATATGTGGGTGATTTTATTAAGACAGGAAAGTAGTTATAGATAGATGAATATATTAACTACATGCTTTCTTGTGTTTTCTTTTCTTTGGTGTCAGGAAATTTGTACCAAAGAATATTTTTGATTGAATATCTCAAGTCAACGGAACAAGAGCCATGGTGTTACTCCAAGTATATCCTTATATTTTTCTTCTTTCTCTCTTTTATTCCTTCCTTCTTTCCTTCCATCTTTCCTCCCTCCCTTCCTACCTCCCTTCCTTCCTTCCTTCCTTCCTTCCTTCCTTCCTTCCTTCCTTCCTTCCTTCCTTCCTTCCTTCTTTCTTTCTCATCCTTGTTGTTTTGCTGTAAATTACCAGAATATGTTTACCATATGTGTTATTTTTGTCGTTCTCCTTCCTTTCTTCCTTCATTCATTCATCAATTCACTGATTCATTAATTGATGGAAAACCCTCAAACAAGGAAAGTCATGATACCATTGTATCGTGCCTCCATTTCATTTTTTCCTCATCTTTTTCCTTTACTCTAAAGTTTCACAAGGAGAAGGGTCAGAATAGCAATTCAAGTGTTTGGTTCTCGCTGTTCTCCTTCATTAACATTGCTGAAATAAAGAAAATGATTCAGCTAATCGACAGTTTTCCGATATCTTGACGCGTCACATCCTCTTTTCTATAAGGAAGTGAGAGAAGGCCAAAACACAACAACACGCAACGCGAAAAAAAACTACTTAAGAGGTGAGGTTTACAGAGTAATTCACTTCATTTTTTTTCTATCTATCTATTTTCTTTTATTATTTTGGTTAGGCTGCCGTGCAGGATTGGAAAAATGAATAAAGTCATTGAATTTCCATAAACGACGAGTAATACATCAAAAGGTAGAACATATTTCCAAAACCGAACTGCATTAAACAAATCCTCTTTTGATCTTTAAACAGTGCGGGAAACAAAAATGGAAGTGATTCACTTTTCAATTACATATACACTGATTTGTTTTAGATTTCTGAATGGAATATATATATATATATATATATATATATATATATATATATATATATATATATATATATATATATATATATATATATATATATATATATACAAATTTACATATGTATGTATGAATGAGGGATGTATAACATGAACCACATTACTGCTACATCACGTCAGCGGCAGTTTATACTTATTCGAAACTCCCTCACCACCACCACCACCACCACCACCACCTCTTCTGCATCTCAGCACAGCATGCAGCGCAGCCTCCCAGAGTGTTTACCTTCCCTGCCGTGCAAATCAAGTTTCCCCTGATTAACTAATGTCCTTTCACGCGCGGGACACCTGCTGTTCCCTAACCACCAGGCCCCTAAACCCAAGCAGATCCCCAGCACCCTCCGTCTGCCCTATTCCCCCTGCCATATTATGTTGCTGCTGATGATAGCGATGCCTCTGCTATTGGTGCACTATTCCTTCTACTGCTGCTGTTGTCACTGCTTCCTCATTTATCTCTTCCATGTTTCCTTTATCATTTTTCTTTCCTAAACCTCCTCATTCTCTTTTGGATCCTATTCTCTTTATTTTTTACTTCATTTTGCTATCTTCATGTATCCATTTCTCAATATCACCTTCCTCCTCCTCTTCCTCCTCCTCCTTTTTCTCCTTTTCCTTCTTCTTTTCTTCCTTCTCCTCCTCCTCCTCCTCCTCCTCCTCCTCCTCCTCTCCTCCTCCTCCTCCTCCTCCTCCTCATTCTTCTCTTTCTTTTCCTTTTCTTTCTCCTTTTCCTTTTCCTTTTCCTTTTCCTTTTCCTCCTCCTCCTCTTCCTCCTCCTTCTCCTCCTCCTCCTCCTCCTCCTCCTCCTCCTCCTCCTCCTCCTCCTCCTCCTCCTCCTCCTCCTCCTCCTTCTCTTCCTCCTCCTCCTTCTCCTCTTCCTCCTTCTGCTCCCCTCCTCCTTCTCCTCCTTTTTTCTCCTGTTAGTCTTGCTTTGCTTCCTCCCTTCAAGATGAAACAGCGATGTTTGCCTGCCTCTGCTTTTCCCGTTATCAACTCGTCCAATTCTTTAAGTTGAAATCACTTTTTCGTTAGATTTTATTTTAATGTATTTTCATATTCTCCCTGGAAAGCCTCGCCAACTTTCTCCCGCTCTCGTCTAGACACGTTCAAGTTTATGTTAGTGGCAGGAATACCTCGTCAAGCAGCAGAAGAATAAACCAGTGGAGGAGTTAAATTTAGTGTAGCTTTGTTTCCGTATTCTAAAATGTCTTCGCACTGCCTCTTTTACGTATTTAGATATTCGTGATGGTGTAGTGACATGAACAAGTCCATTTTTTTCATAGTAAAGACCTTATTAAATAACAGGAGGAGTTAAAAGTAGTGTAGGTTTGTTTTCTTGTGCTGATTCTTTTATATATATTTTTTATCTTTTTGTTTTTGTTTTTAGTTTAATGCTTTGGAAAAATTATTTTCTTCATGTTACACAAAGTTCGATAAGGAGCAGCATAACATACCGGTAAAGAAGCTGCAGTTCGTCATAGTATAAAGGTCTAACATTAGTCTCTAGGTAGTTATTCCGGTGAGGTGGTATGGAAATATTTGTTTCGGTATATTACAACTGCCTTTATGTTTCTAGGTAGGTATTTTTAATGATGAAGAAGGATCAACTAGTCTGTTTCTCATACTTGAAAGATCTAATACTAGTCCTTTTACGTTTCTAAGTATTTACAATGTAGTAGCTCGCAGGTTTCAGTATTAATAGTAAACTTCAAGCCAGAGAAATAAGAATATGAAATTTTCCGCAACATGCTGCACTCACTCACTGTGCTTAGAAGTTTTTCTTATTTTTACTCAGTCTTCATTTCCAAGGTATACTGATAATTTCCTTGCAAAGGCTTACAACTGATGGATTCCTAGTAGATCAGAGGACGTGATATTCAGTTGAAGTGATACATACAGGTGAAACTAAGTGTGGTAGGTGACTTGCCTACCAACAAGAATTTTTTACCTTTGTACATATGAAACAAGTATACGTGAACATCTTTTTGTGGGCACGTTATTTCACTGAATGTATGTTGTTGTTGTTGTTGTTTCTCGTTTTCTAAACTGAGAAACTATATTCGAACCTAGTTTGAAATATTAAAAGTTGGAGGTAATTATCGGAAAAAAAAGAGGTGTATTAGTGAGAGTATGTGTTGAAGAGGATGAGACGTAAATCAACGTAGCAGTTCCTTTTTTTTTTTCTCGCCTGAGTGTCAAGGAGAGACGCGGCGGAAGACTCAGCTCAGATCAATAGCCGGTGTGTTGACCTCGCGGCCACACCCCAGCGCCGCCAAGGAGAGAGGAAACGCAGGAATTGTGTGAATTAAAAAATGAGGATTGTGGAAGTTACGAGAGAGGAAATGTGAGGCAGGGAGAGTGATGAGAACTTTTTGTTTTTACCTCTTTGTTTTTTTATTGTTCGTGTTTGTGTGTGTGTGTGTGTGTGTGTGTGTGTGTGTGTGTGTGTGTGTGTGTGTGTGTGTGTGTGTGTGTGTGTGTGTGTGTGTGTGTGTGTGTGTGTGTGTGTGTGTGTGTGTGTGTGTGTGTGTGTGTGTGTGTGTGTGTGTGTGTGTGTGTGTGTGTGTGTGTGTGTGTGTGTGTGTGTGTGTGTGTGTGTGTGTGTGTGTGTGTGTAATAGTAATAATAATAATGATTCACGGTTTATTAGAAATTGCAGTACATACATACTGAAAATATACACAGTGGCGGATGATGTGTGTGTGTGTGTGTGTGTGTGTGTGTGTGTGTGTGTGTGTGTGTGTGTGTGTGTGTGTGTGTGTGTGTGTGTGTGTGTGTGTGTGTGTGTGTGTGTGTAATAGTAATAATAATAATGATTCACGGTTTATTAGGAATTGCAGTACATACATACTGAAAATATACACAGTGGCGGATGGTGTGTGTGTGTGTGTGTGTGTGTGTGTGTGTGTGTGTGTGTGTGTGTGTGTGTGTGTGTGTGTGTGTGTGTGTGTAATAATAATAATGATTCACGGTTTATTAGGAATTGCAGTACATACATACTGAAAATATACACAGTGGCGGATGGTGTGTGTGTGTGTGTGTGTGTGTGTGTGTGTGTAATAGTAATAATAATAATGATTTACGGTTTATTAGGAATTGCAGTACATACATACTGAAAATATACGTACACAGTGGCGGATGGTGTGTGTGTGTGTGTGTGTGTGTGTGTGTATTTAGTCACACACACACACACACACACACACACACACACACACACACACACACACACACACACACACACACACACACACACACACACACACACATGTACATTACATAGACTACGTATGCTTTGTATACATGTATGTGTAGATGTGTGTGTGGGGAAAGGTGGGGAGGGGTGTGGCTGGGCATTAGATGACCCATATGTTTCGTCATTCATCTATGCACGGCTCTCGGCTCTGGCTGCAATGACATTCACAGCGTTGCATAAACAAATGAATAAGCATGTTCATGAATTAATAAATATATAGGTAGACAAATAAATAAATAAGCATAATGGTCCATTTAGTCGTTTAATTAGTGCGGAGCGGCTGTTGGCACATTAATTGGAAATAACTTGATTGAAGCAGCTTGTGATATTAGTACTATAAAAAGTGCACCAGAAATGGTTCACAAGTGTTGATTGATGGATTTCCGGCCTGTGCTTGTGTGTGTGTGTGTGTGTGTGTGTGTGTGTGTGTGTGTGTGTGTGTGTGTGTGTGTGTGTGTGTGTGTGTGTGTGTGTGTCTGTGCTTATGTGTGTGTGTGTGTGTGTGTGTGTGTGTGTGTGTGTGTGTGTGTGTGTGTGTGTGTGTGTGTGTGTGTGTGTGTGTGTGTGTGTGTGTGTGTGTGTGTGTGTGTGTGTGTGTGTGTGTGTATGTGTGTGTGATTCACCACGGTCGTCTGCTGGTCACCCAGCCAGTCTTCCCCCTTACGGAGCGAGCTCAGAGCTCATAGACCGATCTTTGGTTAGGACTGAGATCACAACACACACTCCACACACCGGGAAAGCGAGGCCACAACCCTTCGAGTTACATCCCGTACCTATTTACTGCTAGGTGAACAGGGGCTACACATTAAGAGGCTTGCCCGACTCAATTGTGAGTCGAGCGTGTGTGTGTGCATGTGCATGTGTATGTATATGTGTGTGTGTGTGTGTGTGTGTGTGTGTGTGTGTGTGTGTGTGTGTGTGTGTGTGTGTGTGTGTGTGTGTGCATTTTGATTGGGCTTCACTAATAGAATAAAATATTCATAGGCATAATGAGTAATCCATTGCAGTGGGAGCAACATAATTGATGAATAATTTGTAAAGAGATTCTATTTTGTATAACTCTAACCATACGGATAAAGGCTTCTTTTGACCAATAGCTGCCCAAGCATTGTGTGCCCACACCCGCCACCACCGCCGCCACCACCACCACCATCTCCATCACTACCACCACCAGCAAAAAGATTATTATCCTGCACCACAACAACCACCATCTCTATCAACACCACTACCACTACCATAACATCAGCAAAAACAAAACCAACTTCCAACACTATGACTATCCGCATCTCTAACTTTCAGCCACCATTACTAACATCTACATTTTATCATTCATAATTTCATCCACTACCATTACCACCACTTTCACCATCCATTATTTTCACCACCACCATCACCATCATCTTCACCACCAACACAAATATTTTTAGTATAATTTCCGCTGCTACCCACAACCATGATCACTAATATGCCATCACTATAATGACCATCATCATCGTCACCATTAATGGTCACTGAAACAACAATAACAACGACAACAAAAACAAAGAAACAACAAGCTCTCTACTGTGCACGAGCGCCACTATCTCCTCTTACAACTCTTATCTAAGCTGTTACTGGCTTAATTAACTTGCCAGCACCTTCTCTTCTTCTTCTTCTTCTTCATCTTCTTCTTCTTCTTCTTCTTCTTCTTCTTTCTCTCTTCTTCTTCTTCTTCTTCTCTTTCATCATCTTCTTCTTCTTCTTCTTCTTCTTCTTCTTCTTCTTCTTCTTCTTCTTCTTCTTCTTCTTCTTCTTCTTCTTCTTCTTCTTCTTCTTCTTCTTCTTCTTCTTCTTCTTCTTCTTCTTCTTCTTCTTCTTCTTCTTCTTCTTCTTCTTCTTCTTCTTCTTCTTCTTCTTCTTCTTCTTCTTCTTCTTCTTCTTCTTCTTCTTCTTCTTCTTCTTCTTCTTCTTCCTCATTCTCTCGTGCTGATGCTTTTCCTTTTGCTGCTGATGCTGTTGTTGTGGTTGTTGTTGTTTTGGTTCTATTCTTTTTTTTGTTTTATCATTCGTTTTACTTTTGTTTTTTTTCTCTTCTTCTTGCGCTTTTCTTTTCATTTATTTCTTCTCTTCTTCTTTTCTTTCCTTGTGTTTTGCTTCTATTACTATTCCTTATATTTCTTTCGTCTGCGTAATAATGCATATATGTATCTAATATTTTTCTCTTTTCTACCTTTTCCTCCTCTTTCTTCTCCCCACTTCCCCATTTTTGTCCTCAACATTCTTCCTTCTCTCCTCCTCTTCCTCCTCCTCCTCCTCCTCCTTCTTCTCTTCCTCCTTCGCCCCACATTCTAGTGCACGCACGATCTTAATTACCACTACTGCAGAGTTTGGTTGTGTACTTCTTGCCAGCAGGTGACTGGTCCGATAGTTGCAGCTAAGAGACAATCACAAAGCCGTGTATTACCGAGTGTGTGCACGTCCTCGCTTCCATGGTACTGCTTCTCTCAACTTGGTTACAATCTTTGAAATTTGAGGTTAAGTCGATAGTTGTTGGTGTGTTGTGTTCATTTGTGGTGTGTGTGTGTGGAGGTTGGTATTAGGGTGTTGTATTTGGTAGTTTTTTTTTTTGTGTGTGTGTATGTGTGTGCGTGCGTGTGTGTGGGAAGATGACGTAAGAGGTACGTGTGCAAAAGAAATTTACGAGAGGATGTTGTACTCCTATTAGTAGTATTATCACAGGTATCATCAATAATAGCAACAATAACACTGATCATCTTGCTACTATTACTACTATTTCTTCTACTACTACTACTACTACTACTACTACTACTACTACTACTAATACTGCTATTACTACTACTACTACTACTACTACTACTACTACTACTACTACTACTATTACTTACACCATTACCACCACCACAACTTTTACTCTTTACCACCACCACCACTGCTACCACCACCACCACCACCACTGCTGCCACCACTGCTACCACCACCACCACCACCACCACCACCACCACCACCACCACCACCACCACCACCACCACCACCACCACCACCACCACACTGCACCACCACCACCACCACCACCACCACCAATAATAACACCACCAATGCACCACTGCACCACCAGCTAACACTACTGCACTACTACTATCTACCACTGCACCACCACTGCTACTACTGCCACTACTACTACTACTACTACTGCACTACTACTACTGCTACTACTGCTTCTACTACTACTACTACTACTACTACTACTACTACTACTACTACTACTACTACTACTACTACTACTACTACTACTACTACTACTACTACTACTACTACTACTACTGCTACTCTTCCTACTACTTCTTCTTCTGTTATCATCACTGTTACATATTTGTAGAGTCTCCTGCCAGCCATTACAGCAGTTCCTATGGCATGTGAATGCTGAACTGATCATGGTTAGGTTAGGTTAGTTAGCACTGGGTCAGGTTCAGTTAAAGTTTTTAATGACCTTTTACGGTATTACTCTTCCAGCACTACGAATTAGGTCACTCGTTACGCGTTTGTGTCGCAAAACGGTTGATATTGACACTTGCTCAACAGGTGGTGTGACGCACGGCTGGTGTTTATACGTGCAACACCGCCATAACTGATGCGCGTGTGTCCGTATGTTGGTTACGTCACCTCATGACCGTTGCACCTGTCTCATCCTATTTACTGTTCTGCTTAACTCTGCTGCCGCAAATAAGAGGAGGATGAACATCAGTAAAATGGTTATGATTACTAACATCACCTCAATCAACACCACATTTATTTTATCAATAATATAAGCAATTATATTTTTACAGTACCACCAACAGTAACAACACGACTACCACCAAGAACTCCACCACTAACCACAAAGACAACTACAACAGTAAAACAAAAAACACACCTGCTAACAAAACCAACTCTAGCATGAACAACAATACCACCACAACCATCACACAACAAGAACAATACTAAAGCTCTGTCTTCAGAGAAACATCATAAATAACAAGAAGAAACGCGCCACTCGATCTCTAGAAGAACTGTAGTCATCTCCTCTTGATCTCTTCCACTTTCATCTTTCTCCTTCATGACCTCGCTCCGTTCTTCATATCTCTTTCTTCACCTTTCCCTTTCATCTTCCAACCACCATCAGTTAGCTCCACACCAACACATATCTTCCATTCTATTATATCAACAGGATTTTTTTTTTATTCTTTCTTCATCATTTGATATATAGCGCCTCCGCCACATCCTTATCCCTCTCCTACTTGCATTCCACTTCTAATATTTGTACCAACCTCTTTCCTTCAAATTCTATCTCATCTATCTCCTATTTTTT
>NC_059291.1:15045438-15050438 GCF_017591435.1 Portunus trituberculatus
GCTTTGTTTTGCTGCAGTTAATAGTTTGCGTGTGTGTGTGTGTGTGTGTGTGTGTGTGTGTGTGTGTGTGTGTGTGAGTGTGTTGATTAATACCAGCCTCTCGTTTTGATAATGTGCCGGCGAATTGCAACAATGGTAGAGAGGTTAATTTGCGTCGGAGCGGAGGAGGAGGAGGAGGAGGAGGAGGAGGAGGAGGAGGAGGAGGAGGAGGAGGAGGAGGAAGAGGGGGAGGAGGACAAGGAGGAGGAATAAGAGATGGAGAAGGGGGAGGAGGACAAGGAGGAGGAAGAAGAGATGGAGAAGGGGGAGGAGGAGGAAGAGGAAGAGGGAGGAGGAGAAGGAGAAGGATGATAGGTAGGAGGAGAAGGATGACACGTACAATGATTTAAATAACTCAAGAAGAAGCAATATTACGGTATTACGAGGAGGAGGAGGAGGAGGAGGAGGAGGAGGAGGAAGATGACGAGGAGGAGGAAGAAAATGGATATTATGCCATTAGGCACCGCAACAGGTTAGATTATATGGCACTGGTAGGGTTAACGGGAGAACGCTACATCTCCCACCGGGCAACTAGGTTTGGCAAGAATTCGAACCCGGGCCGCCTGAACCGGAGGCCGGAACATAAGCCGCCTTAACTAACTACGCTAGCCAGCCCCCAGGAGGAGGAGGAGGAGGAGGAGAAGGAGAAGGAGAAGGAGAAGGAGAGAGAGAGAGAGAGAGAGAGAGAGAGAGAGAGAGAGAGAGAGAGAGAGAGAGAGAGAGAGGCAAGGCTGCGGAGATTAAGATCCAATCAGAGACTCAAGAGGGGAAGAGGAAGGGGGGAGAAGGCTGAGAAGAGCACCACGAAGAGGAACACAAAGGAAGCTCTAACGAGGTTGTCTGTGTGACTGTACTACCACTAACAAACTCTATTGAATAATGATAAACGGACAGGAAAGAAGGGACACGATGCTACAACAACAGTCTTATGATGGCAAAATAAAGGTTAAGATGAAAACTTGTTTTTCTTCTTGGAAACTGACACTTCATTATTTTCTCTCATAATTTTATTACTCTTAGCCAGTGACCCTCATCGTAAATAAGATAATAAAAATTCCAGCTAATATTATTTTGTCATAGTAAAGAAATCGCGCTGGAGTGAAATAAGCTGACTGAGTGATTATGTGTAGTGTTTATTTAGTCTGCGCTCTATTGTGTTGCTGTTTACCACTTGTGCCGATAGAATGGGGGAAGTGCAAGAGAAGCAGGAGGAAGAGGTAGAGTAGGTGGAGATTGAAGGTAGGTGGTAGGAGAAAGGATAGAGGAAGAAAGATTGGTTGGTGGATGGAGAAAGATAAGGACGACGGCGAGGAAGAGGGAGGGAGAGGAAAAGGAGAAGAGATGAAGAGGATGAGAAAGAATTCACTTCTCCCACCCTAAAAGTCTTGGTATCTCTATAATTAATTACTCCAATTGTAGAAATTAGAGGAACGTTTAAAAAATAGAAAATGAACGAACATCAAAGGTAAACGTCAATTCCAGATATATTTTTTATCCCTTTACAAATTTTTTTTCAGTCCATATAAAAAGCAAGTGGCGTGGCAGTGAAGAGCCATTACGGGAAATAATAACTGTATCATGTCAAAAAACTAATGGCAATGATATTTTTACTATTTCTATTTGCTTGTTTTTTTTATCATTATCGTTATTGCTTTTATTGCTTTTGTTGTTTTTATTGTTATTATTATTTCATCACGTTCTTTGTTATTATCTTTTTTCTTACTATTGTATAAAAACCGAGGAAAACTAAACATACTTTTTTTATGTATATATTTCGTTTATTTTGTGTTGTTATATAATATTCTTTTGTATTACGTAAATTTTGAAGGTCAATTTGAGAAAACAAAGTATCCTCTTCGTTAAATTACACAACCTACTTGTATTCACCTTTCAATCTAGACATATATTGTAGGGAGTTGAAGAGCACGTTATGAAATAGAGAAAGAGTGGAAGATTAGTTGGATAGGTATCAATAAATCAAGAAGATAAGAAAACCGGGCAACTTATATAAAGGCTCCTAGTCGTGTCAAGGAGTCTCCTCGTCTACACAACAACAACAAAAGAAAAGCAATGTTGACAAAATATTCTGGTTCTTGTTCACTTCTTGTTTCTCTCTCTCTTCTCTTCTCAGGTTTTTGTTATTTTTCTGCCTCTTGTTTGTATCCTTGTTTTTGTTCATTTCTTCTTGTTCTCTTACTTTTCTTTCTTCTGTCATTTTGCTCTTGTGCTTTTTTTTTTTCTTGTTCTTCCGCTTCCGATTTCTCGATTGTGTATACTTCCTTTTCACTTTTATTGTTGTGTTTCTTTTCTTTTTTTCATTTTTTTTCTTTTCAATTTTCTTTCCTTCCTTCTTTCCTTTCTTGCTTTTCCTTATTCTTTTCTTTCTTTCTTTCTTTCTTTCTTTCTTCCCTTCTTTTCTTTGTTTTTGTTGTTGTTGTTGTTGTTGTTGGGGATATTGTTGTTCTTTTTCCTCTTTTTTTCCTTCTTCTTCTTCTTCTTCTTCTTCTTCTTCTTCTTCTTCTTCTTCTTCTTCTTCTTCTTCTTCTTCTTCTTCTTCTTCTTCTTCTTCTTCTTCTTCTTCTTCTTCTTCTTCTTCTTCTTCTTCTTCTTCTTCTTCTTCTTCTTCTTCTTCTTCTTCTTCTTCTTCTTCTTCTTCTTCTTCTTCTTCTTCTTCTTCTTCTTCTTCTTCTTCTTCTTCTTCTTCTTCTTCTTCTTCTTCTTCTTCTTCTTCTTCTTCTTCTTCTCTTCCTCCTCCTCCTCCTCCTCCTCCTCCTCCTCCTCCTCTTCCTCCTCCTCCTCCTCCTCCTCCTCCTCCCCACCCCCTTAGTTACGTACCTACTTGAATAGTGAACACGCAGCAAGTTCTCAAACTCGTAGGCAACTCCACATTCATGACAGCACGACGCCAGGGGAATATCATTAGCTGTGACGCAGGAGGACTCGAGTTGGTGTTCTTGGGTACTCATATCGTCATCATCAGCAGCAGCAGCTTTGGCATTATCTTCATGTAATTTTTTTTTTTTTTTTCTCTGCCATCTTCGTCGTTTTCGTCATTATCGTCGTCGTCTTTCACCTTGTCTTTGTTTCCGTCATTTTTATTGCAGTATTCATATTTGTCATTATCGCTGTCATCATCACCACCGCGAGCACCACTATTGGCATCATTGTTATCTGTATCATAACCTCATTACCACCACCACTATTACTATTATCTGTTTTATCTTCATCCTCACAGTAATTGTAATTCGTGTGTTTTTAGATATTAGTGTTAGATTTGCCTTTTTTATCTTTTCCTTGGGTTACTTTTTACGTGTCTATCTTTTCCGGTTGCTTTTTATCTGTTGATTAGATTAGTTCACATTTTCTCATGCCGTCTTTCTCTCCAGCGCCGTAAAACTTCATACACTTAAAACCAAAGAACTTTAGCGTGTAGAGTTGAATTTGTATGTTACAGTACATTTACATTTCTCTCTCTCATGTACATTTATTCCAATTTCATTTTACTGTCGAAAGTTACTTGGCGGTTGTAACTTTTAATAATAGGTAGCTATAATCATAGCGGAAAAAATGGAAATAAAGTATAATATAGTATAATCTTACCAAGGAATAAATATTTAACATTCTTATCAATTACTTTTTTTTCTTATACCTTTTTTGCCAGTTTGGTTACGGACGTCCCGAAGAATAAAGTATAGTACCACAGTGACGTGCTTTTGTGTAATGTTGCACTAACTCACACTGGTACCACCCTCTCTTACCACTCCTCGTCCTCTCCAGCACGGTTAAGATCGACCTCAAGAAACTCGGAAAAGAAGTTTGGGAGGTTTGATTGGCGAGTACCTCCAGGGAGACGAAGGGGCGTGATTGCAGGCTGAGCTGAGACGGTGCGCTACATCACAACAAGGCAGAACGAGACAAGGGGGAGGAGTGTGTGAGACGCAGACACAAAACAGACCTTTGCTATGTGCTCGTGAGTGTTGCCTGTTCCCTCTTCCAACATTAACATTTCTTATCTGTGTTTTGTTTTAGCTTCTCTTATTCGGTGTTTGTTGTTGATGTTTTTATTTTATTTTTTTTTATGTTATGTTGTATTATTTTTTTATGCTATTATTTGACTTGATATTGTTATTCTGGTTTCTTAATAGTTTTCACTCTTTTTTTCCTTTCACTTTTCGTGCTCGTTGTTTTGTTCGTTGTCTTATTATTTTTGTCGTCATCATTTTCCTCTTCCTCAATCTCCATCTCCCCCTCCCCCTCCTCCTCCTCCTCCCTCTTTCTTTTTTATAATTTTTTCTTCCTCTTCTCTTCCGCGTCTTTGGCTTCCTCCTCCTTTCTTCTCCTCCTCCTCTTCCTGCTTATCTTTGTCTATTTTTTCTCCACTCTCATCCTCTTTTTCCTCCTTTTTCTCTTATTTCCCACCCTCCTCATCATCATTCTCTTTCTCTTCTTTCCCGTGCATCTCCTCCTCCTCCTCTTGTTCCTCTTTCTCCTCCTCCTCCTCCTCCTCCTCCTCCTCCTCCTCCTCCTCCTTCTTCTCCTCCTGCTCTTCCTGTTCCGTCGGCGGCAGAAGAGCCAATCTCCCCCAATTAGAGGAAGGTTTACACCGGGACCTCTGCCGCTAATGCAATATATCCTGCTGGGCTCAATATGGAAGCGTGACACCTGTCTACAATCACCGCTCCTGCTCCCACTCACACACACACACATACGCAGACGCACTTTCACACACGCAAACACAGACGCGTTCTAATATGTACACACATACACACACACACACACACACACACACACACACACACACACACACACACACACACACGGCCCGGTAACTCAGTGGTTAGAGCACTGGCTTCACAAGCCAGAAGACCGGGGTTCGATTCCCCGGCCGGGTGGAGATATTTGGGTGTGTCTCCTTTCACGTGTAGCCCCTGTTCACCTAGCAGTGAGTAGGTACGGGATGT
>NC_059291.1:15057938-15062938 GCF_017591435.1 Portunus trituberculatus
ACATGTTTCTGATTCACCCTATTTTTCCTTTGTTCTCTGAATTCCATCGGTTACTTTCATATCACGTATACATTTTATTGTCCACTGGATCACATGCCCCTGATTCACCATGCTTTTTGTTTCTCGGTTATTTTTCATAGCAGGCTGGGTTCCCTTGTAGCATACGTACTTTTTATGGTATTTTTCAACATTTTTTTTGAGACATCCGATTATTGCACCTAAGATTTATAATACTCCCTTGGTTCTCATATACTTGTCTCATGTTTTCTTGTTTGTCAGCCATCCTTTTGTCGATTAAATTTCTCAAACCTTTTAGAGACACCAGATTACCGTAATTAACATTTATGATACTCCCTTAGTTCTCATATACTTGTGGATTTTTTTCTTTTTGTCAGTTATCCCTTTGTTACGGAGAGTTTAGACTGCCATACCAAGATCTTTTGTGGAGATTCTGGTTGTTAATCACTGAAGGTCTGTGTTTAGCACGCTCACTTCTTCTGAGGCCTTGTCGGGCTCGTCATAGGCCTCACTTGCCTAACGACAAGTGATTGATAATCCAGATAAAGAATAAGGAAGGAATGGTATTGCTTTCAGGTGTTGCTTTCAAGTGAGGGAAGATGAATATAGTAATGTTTTTGAATGAATAGACAGATGAAGGATAATAATATAGTGAACGGCTCTAAATTGCGAATGTAGTGTAAGGAAGCAGATGTAGTTTGCTGGTGAGATGAGGCAACTTGGAGGGAGTAGGGAGTGAACGGGTTGCGAAGAAGTAAGAAAGTAAGGAACTAAACATAGTAGGAGATGAGTGTGTGAAGGAAGGTGGGTTTGAAGGGATGTTAGGCAAGATGAAGGGAGTGTCAGTTAGTATTCAGAAACCGTTTTAAAGGAAACAAGTAAATGATCAATACCTGACCACCCGAGGCTCTCAACGCTATCTGTCCGCTTTACTAATGCAAGAATTATCGAGTGTCTTTAAATTCCTTTATGCTCTTCACTTTCTCTGGCACTAATGTTCTACCTTTGTCTGACTGGGTTCATTTTAATAGCATATGAAACCATTAAGTAGTGATTTTATAGGAAGAACATCCATTTAGGAGACTTTTTCAGCTTATTTTATAGTGCTCAACCAGACAGCTTCGTAGACTTATGGAAAGTAATTGAATATTTGAAGCAGTAAAAGACAAAAAGGAGAGACAAAGTTATACACAAATAAAGGATATTAGATTCTAAAGTGAAAAGGGAAGGAATGTTCTAGGAAATGGAATGATACTAGAGGCATTAAGTAAAAATAGAGAAAATACAGTTATACAGAAATGAAGAAAGCTCGATTGGTTTTCAGATACATCATAATTAAATTAATGATATTTGACAAAAGATGATATATTATATTTCAGGTATTGTGTCTCTCACAACCTACGACGAATTATTTTACTGTTGACTTGTTTTTTTTATTTTTTTTTATTTGAGAACTTGCTAATTGCCATATTGTCATTAAAGTCTATTTTTCGTACCTAACTCGTATTGTGTGTCCTCTCATGTGTACTGTTTTTGTTCTCGGTAATTATATACATTTGTAATGTTAAAAACGGTGTCCTTCGGGGCATCGTTTGTTTTGATATAGTGAACGTATCTTTTAATTCTCGTACAATGTATATTTTTACGGTAAACTGAAAAAATTGCTACTATTTACCATCGCACGCCAATTTTCATGAAACTATCGTCTATGTAGCAGGAAACGCCTATCCATTAATTTTTCTCCCCTTTCCGTTTTTATTTGTTATTTTTTCTCACTTTTTGAACAAGTAGAGGACGATTTGTAATATGTATATATATTTTATAAGTCGTTATTGGCATTTTTAAAGTTATAGAAAATATTTTAAGCAATAAATACCTTTTTTTACTGTCAGTTCAGTATATATACGTATATATATATATATATATATATATATATATATATATATATATATATATATATATATATATATATATATATATATATATATATATATATATATATATATATATATATATATATATATATATATATATATATATATACACACATATAGATATTGCTGTAATTATACTGGAGAGGTTTATTTGTTTTGAGGTTTCGATGCAATCAACGGAAACACCTTCCTTGATTTTCTCTTTTTATGCAACGAAAATTAAAAGTAAAAGGATATTAGAAAATAACTATCCAAAATTATGACAATTTGTGTCTTGAGTAAATATAGCTGCAGTTTGAAAGCTCCACACTTCATGTATATAATGGATGAGAGATCGAGAATGCCATTTTAACTCTTCCATTAACATAAGTGTTGTCGGAGAGTTTGGATTTTTTACATTAAGATTACAGTGACTTCCGTGAATCAGTAAATGTATTTACTCTTATATATCACTATCATCCCTCCTCAGTCGGAAACCAGCAAAGAATGGAAAAAAGAGAGCACCTGTCTAGCCGGACTGCCCTCACCCCGACAAACCGAAAGATATACAGGCAGGTACAGATGTAGTCACGATCCGCAACCTACTTGTCACTCCGACCATTCAACTAATAGCTTTTTCATTTGGTTCTGATTGGTGGAAAAGTAACATGGCATGAAACTCAAACTTGAGTGGAAACAGAATCCCCACTGGTATTGCTGTGCTGATGACTGCCTGAGAGGCGCAAGGAAAGGTAGGCTGGCGAGCCTCGTCGTGCATCGCTCACTGTGATGTCGTTAAAAGGGGAACATAATGGGAAGGAAGTTGTAAATTTGGTGGAGTAATAGCATCATGTCTTTGTTCCGTTCATTGTGCTTATAGACGTGATGGTGCAGGCAAACTGTCTCTTTACCGAAATAACAACAAACACATACTGTAACCTATACCATAACGTAGCTTAATTTAACACAGGACAACTTAACTTAACCTAGCAATCACGGTCAGTTATCTGTATTATTGCAGTTGTTACCTTGTAATCTGCCTCACTTGCCTTCAATTGATATCCCTATGAAGTGTTTATATTAATTCCATTCGTATAGGTCTACGATAAACATCAAGTTGGTAAGTGATGTTAAGTAATTGCTATTAGACCATGGGACTTATAACTGAAGGAGGAACTGGGATACAGAGAAAGACAGGCAAGTTTATGTACTTAAGATCATGAGACTAATTTTATTTTTATGTTATCGTGTAGGGTCTTAAACAAGTGATGAAAATATTTTTGAAAGCAGAAGTAGGGGCAATATGTCAGTTAAGTGATCACGTGCTATTTTCATATTTTCTTATTTTTTTGTGAGTCATACGCTTTCGTTTCTATTCATTAATTTGTTCATTTATTTTCTCACCTTCCTGCAGTCTATTATTAGTATCTAACAGTAAGTCCTTTTATTAAGATGTAGTTTCAATTTTTGCCTTTCAGGTATTACTTTAATAATGCAAGAGTAACCTTTTTTTCATATTCCTCAAATAAAAAATCTATATTTGTTATTTTCTTTTCTTCACGAACACAACAATATCCTGTTACCTTTGTTCCAGCTTTTTCTCACCCAATTTTTTTTCCAGCCCCGGTTATTTCTTTGATGGAGTGAAGCTTAATGATCATAGAGTACACGTGTGCGAAGCTTGTTTAAGTAAACTCCGAAGCTTAAAACTCAGCAGAATGCTTGATAATTTATCGTTTGTTGGAGAAACTCCATTACAAAAACAGTCTTTCACAATACAACAAAAACATTACTGCTTTCTCTCTCTCTCTCTCTCTCTCTCTCTCTCTCTCTCTCTCTCTCTCTCTCTCTCTCTCTCTCTCTCTCTCTCTCTCTCTCTCTCTCTCTCTCTCTCTCTCTCTTTATGAAGTAATATTTATATCTTTTAGTTTATTTTTCCACCTTCATGTTCTAGTTATCTGTTTATTCAATTTGTTTTGCCGATCTCTAGTCTCCCATTCACTCTCAATTCTTGTTTGGTGTTGTATTGTATTTCCATTCCAACAATTCCCTCTGTTTCTCAACTTTTATATTTATCTGTTTCTCTTTTTTTCTTTTTTCTTCTTCCATTCTGTGTATTCGTTTGTGTGTCTTTCCTATTCATTTTTTTTATATGTATTCTATTACATTTTCTTTGTCCTTCGCTCATTTCCTTCCACTACTGCCCCACATCCGACCCCCCCCTTTTTTTTTTCTTTGGCTCTTTACTTCGTTATCTGATTTCCTTTTTCTATTACATTATTCTTCTTTTGTCAATGTTTTTATCAATTTTCTCTTGATGAATTAGTTTTGTATGTTAATTCCTGTTAGTTTGTCTTTAAAAAGTTCAGAATGATGTAAATTCACTATCGTGAAAATTTACATAGAAATGTTTAGTCTTTTAAACTGTTCCCGCTTTGACACCGCATTCTTGTATCATTGCCTGTTGTAATTTAATCAGTACTGGCGCATCTTGCATAAAAATCCGTAAATTGTATTTCTTGAAGATTATTTCATCACTATTTGTATGAATTAGACTTTTTGTATCTACTAAGGAGAGGCCAGGAGAGAAAAAAGAAGGTTGGAAAGAGAGAGAGAGAGAGAGAGAGAGAGTGTGTGTGTGTGTGTGTGTGTGTGTGTGTGTGTGGTGTGTGGTGGTGTGTGTGTGTGGTGTGTGTGTGTGTGTGTGTGTGTGTGTGTGTGTGTGTGTGTGTGTGTGTGTGTGTGTGTGTGTGTGTGTGTGTGTGTGTGTGTGTGTGTGTGTGTGTGTGTGTGTGTGTGTGTGTGTGTGTGTGTGTGTGTGTGTGTGTGTGTGTTATTCTGTACCCAAAACTAACTTACCTCCGTTCTCGCTTGACTCTCGCTTCACCAAGTTAGGTTGTTAAACTTTAATGTTTGATGTGCTACAGAATATCATGGCAGTGCTAACGAGGCTCTGGCTGCTCGGTGTTTCATTCAGCGTGTTATTTATCCTTCGTTGTTTTGCAGAAGTCACGAGGGAGTCGCCGTCCTTCCAGCACTGCAGTTCATCAATGAATTTTAATTGACTCA